>NC_034410.1:6016498-6146774 GCF_002078875.1 Numida meleagris
GAAGAGCGCGGAGGCACGAAGGGTCTCGCACACAATAACACCCCGTCCTCGGCTCGGCTCGGCTCGGCGGGGTCCGGGGGGAGGCGGCGGGCGAGGCGCGGCTGCGGGCTTCCCCCTCTCAGAGGCCCCGGGAGCTGTTGGCGGCTCCGGTGCTGCCCGGCTGCGGCGGCCGCCGCTTCATTGTACACTGCCCCTGCGCCCTCCCCCCGCGCTGAGCCCCCGGGGGCGGAGGAGGAGCGGGCGGCGGCGGTGGCGGAGGAGGCGGCGGGGGCCGAGGCCGAGCGGAGGAAGTTTTGACAGCTCCAGCTGTTGTGTGTGTCGAGGGCTGAGTCCGGCCGGGCTGCGCGTCCCCTTCCCAGCCGGGCCGGGAGCAGGAAGTTTAACTTTGGGGAAAGAAGGAGGAGGAGGAAGGGTGAAAAAGGGGGAGGAGGAAGGAGGAGGAGAACGCTCCCCCCCCCCCCCCCCCTTCTCTCTCCCCTCCCCGCGGGCTTGCGGGGTGGAGAAGGGATCCCGGCTCTGCCCTGGTGCGTAACCCCCCGCCTTCCCTTCCCTTCCCCCTGCCAGTGCGACGCAGACACAGCGCCCGCCCGCCGCCCTCCCCCTGCCGCGGCCCCACACTGCGCCTGCCCGCCCCGCCCGTCCCAGGCGCAGACACCCACCGCCGCGCCACGCTCACCCGCGGGCTGCGGGGAAAGCGCGGAGCGGGGACGGGACGGGACGGGATGGGCGAGGAGCGCCGCGCTCTCTCTCCACCCGCTCCCCACCCTCGACCTTATTCTTTTTTGTTCTATGTATTTTATTCTCCTCGGGGGTTGAAAGCGGGGGGGGGGGCTCGGCTCTGCGCACGCCGCCCAGTCCCGAGCCGCGGGGGCACGGCCGCCCCCAGTCCCCCCTTACTCCCCCCCGCCGTCGCGCAGAAAAGCCGCGGCCGCCCCCGGGGAGGGGAGGAGGGAGCAGAGTTCAGCGCTGCGTGCGGGGGAGACAAAGTCTGGGGAGCTGTGGCCGCTTTCCAGCAACTCCGGCTGGAACAGCTGCGGCCGCTCGGGGCGGCGAGGGGGGGGGGGGCTCCCCGGGCAGGGGCCTCGCTGGCTGCCTGCCCGACCGGCCGCGCCGCGCCTCGCCTCGGGGCGGGGTCATGCCTCATTACACGGGATTTAACGTGGCCCGGAGGTGGGGAGGGACTCCGGCTCTGAAGGGGAGCTGGGGTAGAGGCAGAGGCACGGCAGCGCGGCCGAAGCGAAGTCCGGCCCCGGGCTTCCCCCCGGGCACCGCCCTGAGGGCAGCCCTCGAGGCGCCCTCCCCGCTCCGGCCCTCCCCGCTCCGGCCTTCCTTCGGTCGCCTTGCCCCACGCGTGCGGAGGGAGGAACGCAGAGCTCGGCCGCTGGGTCGTGACGTGGGGCGTGCGGGCAGAGAGCTGAGCTCCGCGCGTGTAACAACTTCGCCGGACTCCGGAGATGGTGGGGAAGGATAGCGGCAGGGCTCTAGTGAACGCGTGCAAAGCTGCAAGAGCCCTTCGCTGGGTTTTTTACCCTCTGTCGTGTCGGGTTTGCTCTCCGTGTGAATCCCAGTTGATAGCACGGCCTAAGGAAGCGCACAGGGACAGCAGCGAAGGAGGAGCTCACGTTGAGGCACTTTTTTTTTTTTTTTTTTGACATAACCTCAAACACACAGCAATCCAGACCTTACTCTGTGCTTCCTCACCAAAATTCTCGCTTGTCGGCTGCAGAAATGCCAAATGAAAAATGACATGCTGTGGCAAATACAGCTTTTGCTAGCCTGTTTTCCTGGGAACTGTTTCATAACAAAAAGACTTTGTTGGTTCGTTCCCTGGGTAATTAGAATGAGGTCTTTGTGATACTGTCGCATGTATGTGCGGAGATAAAGGTGGTAGGTTCATCTTGGTCTGTACACACATGTACATACGCGCGGCTCTATGAAGCCACCCCATTTCTCAGCGGCACAAAGACAGCAGCTGGGTTGTTGCTGTGACTTCCTTGGCCCTGTTGCTGAAAATGGGCTAATTTCTGCCAAATGAAAAAATAAACTCCGAGCTCAGCGTTTGTATGACAAAGTCCTTAAATTACTACAAAGATGTGCTGCTCTAGGCTTCAGAGATGGGGACTAAGATGTTGAGTGTTGCCTAATGCATACGGAAGCGCCTCTGAATTTTGTTAATTCAGGTAAGTTAGCCTAATGTAGCTGAAAACGGTTAATTCTACACCAGCCCAGGCCTGGCTGGAAGGGAATGGTTGGGAGCAGGAGGGAAAGGGCCGCAGCCCCTGCACAGCAGGAGCACTGGTGTGGCATTTGCAGGAGTCGCCAGGTTGCCATCTGCTCTGGTGAAAAAAATGGCCATCCCCTGAAGTAGTGACTGTGCCTGTGCGGATCTGCTGCACATGCGCGGCGGCTCGAATGAGTCGAGGATGTGTCAGAGCTGCTATGCATGTGCAAATTGATTTGAGCTTGGACACGTGAGCGTGCTGTGGGCTCAGATCAACTGCTAGGTGCGTGATGGGTAAGTGCCACAGCCCACAGCTGAAATACGTGCAGTGCACTCGCCAGATCCACTTGGGCATGCATGGTTCATCCGCTGCTGCCCCGCAAGTGTTGTTTAATGCCTTTAGATCGATGTGAACGGTTGAGCTTTGGGCAGCTTTTGAGCTTTTTTTTTTTTTTGCAAAAGGAAATGTATGTTGAACAGTGTTGTCCTTTCTCTCCATTGTTTCTTACGTTAACGATGCTTCTATGTAGCTGTCACAACACCAAATGCTCCTGGAGGCAGGACGAAGCCAGCTTTGGTGTAGCGCGGTCTAGGACGAGAGCACATTGAGGGGCTGCTGTCCATTAGTTACACTGATGTGCTTTATCTCATGGCGTGTCAGGACAAAGCTGGGCAGGTCTGCTCTGTGAGCTGCTGCTGCCATTGCCGTGGCAATCAAAGGTGTGAAGGGCTGAAGGAGCGCTGTGAGCAGGAGCCCGGAGGTAGAATTGTAGTGCTGTGTTTGTTAGCATTATTTATGGCGCTCGGGGAAGGCAGGGGGACAAGCTAGGAGAAGTGGTGTCACCAAACGTAAATCCACGATAGGAGCGCTTTGTTGATTAAGGACATTTGAACAGCTCTGTCAGGAAAAATGCTAAGTTTATCCCACACTACCAGCTGTAATAAATTATCTCTGCCTGGAAAATAGACATTTTTATAACAAAGACATAATGCTAAATGAACACGTCCTCTGATTTACTGAACGTGAAGAGGTCTTCCAGCTCACTGCAAGCTAACTCAGATGAAACTGACATTTCTTTTTTCTTTTTTTTTCTTTTTTTCAACTTTTAAGGGCAGGTAGCTTTAAAACTTTCAACTGCAATTTTACCTTCTGTTCTTCTTGAGATAAGCATCTCTGTGTTCTTGGTATTGTTCCTGAAATATAAGTGAGACCCTTGCAGTACTGATTAAACGAGGCGTGTTTACAGTTCTGACTTAAAGACATCTTAAGTTGTCCCAGTGTGCTCAGTGACAAACAGTGATGTTTTCATGCGTGAGAATAGAACAAGTTGGAGATGGCACGTTGTCTGAAGCCAGCTAGTTGAGGAGAAGGATCTTGGTTTGGAAATCATTAAAGGAAAGTGACAACTGGTATGTAAGTATGCTTGTTATGTAAATACCAGACACGCTATTGTACAACTAAAAGAGTTTATGTAACAAATAGTGAGAAATAAGATCATTCTGGATTCTATCTGGAATAGGATCCAGACGCTTTCTCTTTTATGACGTTAATTCCGAACTCTGACAGTTCAGTGATCGTTCAGTTGTGCACTGCAGTCAGTGTCAGCTTACAGCAAGGTGCTGCTCGGGAAGCTGGTGAGTCTGGTGCCAGCGCAAATGCTTGGTGTGGCAGTGGCAATGTGCAGGAAAAGGTGCAGTGTGTAAAGCCACGTTAAAGGCTAGGCTCCCAATCCCTTGCCTGCTTTAACTTGATTAGTTTAGTATGTGTTAAAGGCAGCCTGGCCTGCGCTGTGATGTGTGTGCTATCATCACACCTTTACACCTTGGTCTCTCCAAAGCCTGAGGCTTTTTCATCATATTAAGCTACTTTGACTGGGCTAACGTGACTGAGAAACACACCTATTTCATCCATTAAGATGGGGCCAAAAATGTTAAGTGCTAAAGATGCAAGCCCCCAGGGCTTGTCTATATATCGAGTTATTACACGTGGAGACTTTTATCTTCATAAGAAAGTGTTCTTTTTGTGCATGCCAAAGCGTGAGTTTGAAACTAGTGGTTGTACTCTAACCCTCGTGCAGGCTCATTCATTCTGCAACTTCTGGCTTTTTTCAGATTAACTTCTTCCAAGTGATTTAAATTAAATCAAAAAAGGTATTCATATCAGATGAAGTTTCCATACTAGGAATCACACTTGCCTACGCTACGGTGGTAGTAACTGAATGCATAAATAACTTCACTGAAGACCACTACTTCCTGATGAAAGTTTGTTCTGTGCTTTAGCATTTGCAGAAATGCTTGAATTCTTCTGCAGTTTCTTTAATTTGTTCTTGTAGTGTAACAGTGGACTGTGCTACGTTATGTTGTATTTTGTTAGCATCTCTGTGAAGTTTGTAAATCATCCACAAGTTACTTATGAACTTCAGTCTGCTCCATTCTCCGTTACTTGTCTCATTTGTGGCAAGTCAAGCAATGCTTACAACTTCATGAAACTGGAATTTTATAATCATTAATATTCTGAATTTTCGTTTTGATGTATCTGCGGCGGTGGGTGGTCGAGAGAGAAACTTGTGGGAAATACTGCTGGTTGTACGAGTCTGGTTTTTTTTAATCCAGAAATGCAGATTGCCAATGGTTTGAGTAAAATCCAATTAGCAGCTGAAAGCAGGACATCCCTTGGGTTGGATGCTGGCAGCATCACAGGTACGTGCAGGCCAGGAAAAGCCCACAGCCAGTAGCAAGCACGCAGGGCACGAGCACACTGTGTGCACCTGTGAGGAAAGGCACAGAGCGATCGGTGTGAAGGCAGCACGTTGTCACGCAGATTAAATAAATATCTGAGCAGTTTGCTGTTTGCTGGAGTGGTGCTTTACACCCAGGTTACTTAACAGAAGTAAGAACCTGGCCATGAAACAGGGGAAGTGATTTGTTTATGTGCGTTCAGTCAAACATTTTTGTGACTAGAACTGTCTCTGTTCTGTTTCGTACAGTACCAAGTGCCTGCAGTCGTGGTTCCTGGTACGAGATCTAGAGCGCTACGGTGTTAGGAATTTGGATGCTGTTAGTAGGGCCAACCTTGTCCTATGTCACCAGTTTTATCTGGAAATAATGTCTGTCCCCTACTTTTAAAGGAACTATGATGTGGAGAGACAGGTGCCTAGAATTGAAATCGGGAGAACGCTGGGAGCCCAATCCTGTTTGCAGCTCATTACTTTGAGAAAGCTCCGTGTCTGAGTAAGACCAGCAGAATGTGGCCTTTGATTTTTGAAGTTAATTGCAACCAGTTTATGGGGACATGTCACCTACATGAGGTCGAGCCAGAATTCATTCATTTACTTCCTTTAATATCTAATGTTTTAAACTAATTACCTACATACAGATATGGAAACAACAGTAGAATCTCTGCTGTCAAGACTACGCTGAGCTTCTAAATTACATATATAATAAAGACTATGCATGCATTTTCTGGCTGAGAACAAAGTTGTTATATTTCAGCCTCAAGCAAAAATTTTCCCCAAGCCATCGCCCCTCAACAAAAACACACATTTTAATGAAAGTCCCGACACCACCTTAATTACAGTGCAGCAACCATTACCACCGTAATCCCATTTCCTCCTTAGGCAAGGAGAGCATCCCTAGGGGCCTGGCTGCCTTTCTTTACTAGTGACCAGTTTTCTTTCAGAAACTGCCTGTTCCCGAGTGGTTTGGGTTTTTTTTAATTATTTATTTAACCTCTAATGCACTGCTGTGAGGGAGATGAGTGGGGGAGTGCTAATGCTCATCTTCTCGTGCTCCTTGCAGCCCTCCTGGTGTTCCCTGCAGCTCTGGGCCTGGAGAAGTGGAGGATGTCCCCCACACAGCCTGGTTTTCAGCATCCCCATATCCTCTCTCCCTTTTTAAAGCCAGAAATTCAGGCTCACACCTTTTGTACATCATCGATTTCACCCTGACTCATTCCAGCAGCCCCTAAGCTCACTGCTTTGTATATGCTAGTGTCCAGAAACAATCCCCTGCTTTCCTGGTCTGCTGAACTTCCAAAAATCCTTGCTTTGGTTCCAATAATACATGGGGCAGCTGCTCTGCCAGTGGCAGTCCTAATGCAAGTGGGTAAGGATAGCTGTTTAAAACAAAAGGGCTGTAGGCATGCTTGAGCAGCCTGCAGCATGCCCAGCAGTAACGCGTTCATTTAGAGCAGCCTTGCAGTGTCTCCAGGCTTTTGCAGTGTTTGAATGGGTAAGTAAAGTGTGATTAGTTTCTCAGTAACATATTGATTCAGTGAGTAGATTTTGTATGTGGGCTTGGTTATTGATTGGGCAAATTTGCAAGAATGTTTGAAGCTCGAATCTTTTCCTACCAGAAATATGGTGAGATAGACATGTATATATATGCATGTACATGTAGGTATTTATGTAAACAAGGGGATACTTGTGGTTCTTTTTTTTCTTCTGCCTTCCTTAAATCAAAGTAATAAATCAGTATGATCAAAAGAGCTAGAATAATCCATCGCACAACTGATCTGAGAGCCCTAATTAAAGCTACAGAGAAATTAAACATAAGGTTTCTTGTTCTCTCTGCAACATTGTCAGGTACAGTACAGTCTTCTGTTATGGAACTCATACAATTCTGATGTACAGAGTGAAATTGTCAAAATGAGATACTTCAGCTACAAACATACCAAGGCCCTGTGTCTGCTGGGAGGACATTTCTGTTATTCTGTTCCCTTCTATTTAAGTCCTTACATGGCGTAAATCACCATGGTATCTTACAGCTTTATAAAAATATAGTGCACCATATGCGATAAATCATTAATATCTTTAAGAATGAAGGTGCTAGATAAAAATATTCGTCACAAATCTAATGCAGAAGATGGGCATCTATGGCCATACCCATACAAGCAGCCTGAGTGAAATAAGTAAACGTATTGAGAACCAGAGATGGGGTCAGAATCTTTCTTTAGGTGACAACACTGCATGCAGTCACTCTATGTGTAGAGTTTGAATGGCATATTCACTCCTTTCTTCCCTAACCCGTGCTATAGTACACTAAAGCAAAGGGAATACGTGCAAGCCACGTCCCTGTACCCTGTGCTGCACCGCAGAGGAGTGCCTGCTTTGCAGTGCTCAAGGTCAGCAGTCAAAAGAGAAGAATTTGCTGATAAATTCAAAGGAAGCTTTTGCATTTATTGTCAAACGCACACGCAGTTAAAATCCAAACATTAAGCAAAATGGGGGACTGTACTTCAGTTGGAAGGAATGTACTAGAGTGGTTATCCCCTCAAATGGTAACCTCACACATTTTTGCATGGTTTTTATTTTCCACTTGGTTTCATCCAGATCTGTTTCCTATTTATACTCTAAGTGTCAACACAAATAATTTTGTCCATTGTACCCCTCACTACTAAATTATTTTTCTTGATGGAATAGCAAAAGTAATTCTATTTATAAATGGAATGTCTGTTTTGCCTAAGTACCACATCTAATTCCCTTCTGTAAGAGGGATTTTTATAATTCCTGCAAAAATGTCTTGGCAAAGATCAACTCACCAGTTGGTAGCACGGACCCAGCCTTTAGGGACAGAACTCAGGGCTGCGATTCCTGTGGCCAGCAGGCAGGAGGGCACCATGGAAAAGAATGCCCTAGTTTGTCTGAGAGAATGGTGCTGATGTTAAATATGTGCAGTTATTAAGCACCCTAGAAAGCAAATTCACTGAGAGTTGCTTGCCACCTGTGGATTTCGCTGTTCAGCACAAGATTATTTTGGCAACTGAAGCATTCTTCATTGTGGATGGCTGTGGGAAGATATTAAACCTGCTCTCTGAGTAAGATATACTCACTGATCTAACAGATCTGTTCCACTTCTACTGTGTGATATTGTGAAAGGAAATCAAACGAGTCCCAAGCAAAAGGATGAGCAATCTCGCATCCTTCTGATCCGCTTTCTACGTTCTTTGTCAGCTCTTTTCCACAGACAAGCTGAGATGTCCCTTGCTTTACAGGAGTAGAATGGAGGGAGACCTGTTGTGAGTTCTGCATTAAGGAAAGTTCAGTGTTTCATCTTTGGGTGCTCCTTGAGAAATCCTGAATCAGAATCATTGTATGGGGATGGTGGATCCTGGCCATGAGTAGTCACAGCCTGCTCCCTGATGGAACAGAGACAGGCCTCGTGGAGCTTATCTGCACTGCACGAGAATAAAAGCATCGTTTTCTTACCAGGTTCTCCAAATCTAGTAAATATTCCTGTACATTGTTTTCTTTATTGTTATCTCAATGTGCGCTTTCAGTGAGGGTGTGTCCAGGGTATCTACTAAGCAGTGAGACGTTCTGTTCCTACACATGTGGCAAACTTGAAGAAGGTTTTTCTGGAGGGCTGAAAACCGGTGCCATGTGTGGTTTGGGAGCTGCAAATGCAGGGATCTCTGTGACATGTCTGATGTGAGGTGGGATGTCCTTGGCATGCAGTGTGCTGGAGAGAGTGCCTGAAGCTCACGTCTCATGTACCCAGCAGCAGGGCTAGTATTTCCACGGGTACCAGTTCCTCAGCTGTAGGAGCTTCTAGCGCCCAGCTCTCACCACAGCCATTGTGAGATCAGAAGTCAGCACATGCTGCTCCTGAAGCTCAGCAGCTCCTAGGCTGGTATCTTTAACATAAAGCAGTTCAAACTATCGGGGTGGGTGCTTTGAACCAGCTGGCAGCATCGTCACAGCAGTGTGAGCCCCACGATCCATCAGGCTGGGTGTGCTCCTGGTGCTTCTCCGCAGTGCTCCATGGCCCTCCCACTATGTCTGGCTTTGCTGCTCTAAAGCTGTGTCTGAGTGAGCTGCAGCCTCTGAATTACAGAGGAACCAAGGTCCCTTCCCCACTTGACTGTACATTTAATCAGAGGCATCTCCCAAGACTTGGACTGTAGTATTTCCTCCTCCCTGTGTACTCTTGCTAAGTGTTCATGTTTATTCAAGATGTAACTTTATGAGCAGTTTTCCTTTATCTCAGTAATTCCTATACGCAGTACAAATTCTGTCTGTCTCCTCAGCTTTTGCATTCAGCTGCTTTGACTGATCTAGCACTGCTGATTTACCAGCTTGTCTGAAAAGAAGGAAGATTGATGTTGGCTCAAGTAAAATTCCGAGATGCCTATGGAGTTTTCTTGCCCTAGATTTTCGGATTGCTATTTATTTAAAATGTAGGCAGAACGTTGACTTTAGATTTTCAGGAATGCTTGCCTTATGTCAGTGTTTCTAATTCTTTGAGTCAAGTCATTGTGGTTAGCCAATCTTGTTTTCTGTCTCTGTGGTAAGATTTTAAATCCAGAGGGCTAACCTCAATGCTCCCCCAAGAAAGCAGGCAGTGATGACGATGCATTTCCTTCTTTGACCTCTGCAGTAGGGCTTTGCAGAAAGATGGAATCTGTCAAAGTAGGCTGAACACCAGGTCACCTGCGTGAGGATGAAAGGGTCAAACCCTGCTCCTGTAGCAAGATGTGAAGCAAAAATATACTGAAACATTTTAAAAGCTAATTTATCTTTAAAGACTGCTTTTTACTAAATGTGGACTGCGAACTGTAAGATTCTGTTATGCTTGTGGGTGCCACATGCCTCTGCAGCACTTCAGAGCAAACTTGAGGCTATTGGGATTTCTGAATTCCTCATTTCTCTGCATGTATGCCCATCTTGAAGTTCCTGACTTTGTTTTGAGGGGGTAAATATGATGAACCCTCAGACTCTCTGCACCTCCTCCTTGCAGTTTGCATGGATTGTGCTCCTCTTTATTAGCAACATCATCATCCATGATCTAGAGAACTCGGTCCCACTAGATGGATTGGAGCCTGTTTAATGAGTGGAAGATGTATAATATCAGCGTTATGTCATTTGAAACCTTTGGCTTGTCACCACGAAATTCACTTGTATGCTCGGCTTGCCTTGTACCACTAGAGCTATACAAAGCAGCCGAAATGATCTGGCCATTGGAACCAAGCTTTACTCCTGCTTTGAACCATAGGTTCGTCATAAAAGAGCAGGAGTAGTCATCGTGCTGGAGCTGCCTCCTTACCGGCCGCCGTGCAGCCCTGGCATTCTGCTGGTCACTCACAAATCAGGCCGGTGGCAGCAAGGGGTGACCACGAGATCTACCCCTGAGCACACACTGCGTGCGGGTGGGACGACTGCTGGGTACACGATGCCCTCTGGCTGGAAAATGGCAAATTCTCAAAGTCAAATCAAAATAAAAGCACAATTTGGAAGGTGACTTTAATAGTGGAGGAACAGATGACTGCTGTGTCACCAGTGCCGCTTTGGTGTTGCTTAAGACTGACCTGAATTCTGGATCTGGCCAGTCTGTTGATCTATAATCATAATGATCCTTTAATTATTTGCCTTAATTACAGCTAGTTTATTCTAGTGACAGGTTTACCTATGTGTAGATTTCTAGGTTTCCACATTATTCTTCACTGAGAGAATTTTGAAACATAAAAGCGATGCCTTCTAAGCACCCACTTGGAAGTCACAAAGAATGTTGGCCTTTACGGGTAAATTTTCAATAAAATATTCTTCAATCAGGCGGCAAATACTGCAGCCATGAGAAATATCCTGCATTCCTCACACACACACACGCACAACAGGGGACTGGAATCCCTCTCAACACGGTTTCAGCTGTGCACTTACGACCTGTACTTCCGTAATACCTCTTGGCTGCGATACTAGCTCGGGGTGTACCGTCGGTGTACACCCACCTTTTCATGTCAGCTCTGATAGAAAGATGCAGTTAGCAAACGGCGTCAGGTATTAATGCAGAAGTGACCTTTTAATGTCACGCACGGGTATGTGAAGAAGGAACCGCCACTGAAAACTTCTGATTAAAGATAAAAGTAGACAGCCTATAAAAACATGAAGATAAAAAGTAAAGCCATGTGCCCTGAGTTTCCCCTGCTATCCCACCTCCTACTCTAAATTGATGTTGTCAGCACTCATGATTTTATCTCCAATCTTGTGATGTTTGATGTTTCACTTACACTCCAGCTACTAGAGTTGTGTAATGAGGTTAGAAGCTCAGCTTTCCTTTTTCTTTAAATTAAAGTCAGTTTCTAGTCCTAATGGTTAGAGTATAAAGCTTGCAAATGTGACCCAGGTGCACCCTAACAGCTCAAAAACCAGGAAGCAAAGTAAAAGATCTCCACGTTTATCATTTTACAGACAGACTTATGATTTTGAGGGCCAAACTGTAGTTTTTGAACATTTGGAGATGGCAATAGAGCTCAAAAAAAAAAAAAAAAAAATCTGAATAAAGTACCGCAATATGTTGCATTTTCCAGAGAAGCATAGTAGTCATTATATCGAGAATGAAAATTCTCTTATCAGACATGTGTTTTCCTATTTACTTTGGTATGCAGCATACCTTGGTTCAGCCCCACGCTGCCTGGGCTGGAGCGGGTTGTCCTGGTGCTTGACCGTCCTGCTTGATATTGCAGGGTTCGTACTGCTTGCTTGTACCGACATGGGAAAACACTTCCCTCACTCCTTAGAGCTCTGGCATACCTGTGCTCAGCACACGTAACCAGGAATCTTCTGATCTCCAGCCTCAAGGGTGAGCTGCCTACTGCAACAGGCCAGCAAGGAACTACAAACACCCCGCCTTGCCAGTCCTGAAACACAGGAGCACACCAACCAAACAAATGGAAACGTGTAAATACGATGTCTAAAATGGTTGGGTTGGCTTAAGAAGCTCCAGAAGTACCAAGCACAGGTTTTAATGTAGAGATCAGAAATATTCAGCTGTTTTCATGCTGTTGTTTTTTAAACCACACTCCCATCGGCGACAACCAGATTTGAAGGCAGCACAATGCTTAAATGGAGCTCCAAGTTAACGGAGGCTTGACAGCATGTCACTAAAAACAGGCATTGTATCTAGAACTGGAGAGGTGTGCAAAGCAGTGAGTGGAGCTGGAGTGCTGGATGGGCACGTTGGCCAGAAGTCCCCTGTGTCCTCACATGGGTGGTCCCAAAGGTCCCTCACAGCTTGCTCTAAATTATTGCCTAATTCATTTTGGAAGTGAAAGAACTACAGATAAATTTGAGACTTTGTGGTGAAGTTTACTTGCCAATAAAAGCTGGAGGACATCTGCATTAGTAAATAGAATACGTGGGAATGTTGTTTCACCAATACAAGCACATATGACAAACTACAATATTAAAATAAATGGTATGTAATGCTGAACTAAACAAGCTCACGTGACCCTGCACTGACTGTGATTAATTTTGATCTTGAATTCAGAGGAAAGTGAAGAAACAATTACTGAATCTCAATCACTTTGCTGAGACCAAAGAGCATGTATGTTTTTGGGGTGGGTTTGTTTTGCATCATGACCCACCTTACTTAAGGCTATGGAGTTAGATCGTTTATCGATATATTAAAGAACAGTGGAAAATCTCTGTCTTGCAAGAGGTATTTTCTGCAGCCTTTTAAGTAACTTGAAACAGTACATTGTAAATGTATCTTGAGGAAATGCAAGCCATTGCAAGGGTCTGCATCTTTCTTACCTTGGTTTCTGTGAAGAGGAAACTGAACTTTCTCTTCATGCTCTCTTTCTTTATAATCTTTTTTGTTGTTGTTGTTTCCTTCTAGCTCTATTATCTCTGATTACGTTCAAGTATACCCGAATCATCAACCCTGAACCGAAATGAAATATCTCTTATTCTCATCTGTGCAGGCTTCTGCTGTTCTGATACCAGTCAGATGTATTTTTTAGATCTTAAATGGGTAAAATTGAAGATTTCTCCATGCTGTGGTGTTCTTTCTTCCACATCAGTCTATGGCAGCACTTCTTCTGCAGGACAGTGCAATGCTAGTTGTTGTTTTTTAAAATAATGGAAGTGTATGAACTCATTGCAGTACAGCTCTGGGTAGATAAAGCTGCTTTCAAGCCATCGACTTGACTTTGAAATTCCACCACATATAAATTAAAATGCTAGAATTGTCGTTCTGTGAGTTTATCATCTCCGCTTCTGCCTTCTAAGCATTAATTATTGTGCTCTTGACACTCTGTTCTGCCCTCTTCTTCTCTGTCCTCCTCCCCCCTCCCCACTGTCACTCCCAACGGCTGGGAAGTCTTCCCAGTACAGCAATCCAGTTCATCTCCCAATAAAGGGCCATCAGCCAACACATTCTGGGCCTAAATTCATCTCATAAATATTGGTACAGTCTTAAATAAATGCAATCCCTCAGCTAATGTACTAGATTTCAATGGAATTACATGGGGAATTAATTTTCCTCTGTCTGTAGTCTGTAAAACAATGAAATAGGGAAATGCTTAGAATCTATGGCTTGGATTTCCAAACTGGTTGAAAGACTGGCTCTCACATGTCACCACTGAAGTAGACTGCAGCAAGATACTCCTGATGGACACGTCCTTCCTGCGCAGTAACCTACTGGGCCTCGTTGCTGAAGACATGAGCACCTCGAGCTGGCAAACGTGTCAAGAGTCAGTTGGCAGTGCCGTACAGTTCTCTGTTACACGTAGTGGCTTCTGTGTCAGGATGTGTGTAACATGTGCTACATGTGATGACACCTGTTTGTCTGTGTTCACCTATTTGAATGAGAACAACACGTAGCGTTTACGTGGCGCTTTCCAAAGAAGCATGCAAAAGCAGCTGCAGGAGTTAAGCTGGCGATGTCCAGCAAGTATGTATCGTTGATCTGACGTGCGCTGGAGCATGGAATATTTTGTTAACTCTTGTGTGCCTTGTGACGTGTTCTAGTACCAAGATGAAAAGCCAAGTATCAGGATATTCTAGTGCACCTATTCTTCCACCTAGCAGAGTGGAAGGGCACGCGAGTAAAGGATCCACAATGAACTTTTCAGCTAAAACTTCATGTACTTACTTTTTTTATCCTTCTTTCATTTCCCATCCTTTTGGTCTGCATATTGTGTCACGTTTTCTTTCTTTACCATCTGCTTCCCCATTGCCCAGTGCTTCTTCCTTACTGCATATAACATTCCTCTTGTTCCCATTCATTGCCCTCTGAAGGATCCCTCCATATCGTTCCTAATTTCTCTCCCTCACTTCCTCTGCTCATCCTTCTCAGGCAGCAGTGGCTGAAGCAATGGTTTGCTGAAAGAGCAAACCTTTCTCTGCACAAAATGTAGGAAGCCACTGCAGATTGTTCTTTTGTTCTCTCTCTAAATGGAGAAACAGAAAATGTGTAGCCAGTTGATAACAGTAAATCTGTAGCTGAAAGTCATTTTGCTGCAAGAAGTATCATAAATACAAGGTACCTATAGGTGCCTTATGTTTATGACCTGAGCAAAGTCTTCCTTAACTGTTAGTGTTCTCAATTCCGTAGTTACGAATCGCTGATGGCTGTAGGAAGACACAGACAGTCCAGATCCGTGCATGAATGAAATGAATGGATTTTTACTGTGAAATAGATATACATACACACATATATATATTTGATCTCTTCCAGAATGGGCAGCATACAAATTGCAGTCATTTGCATGCTGATTGCTATCATGATACAATGGAATCTGTCCTAGAGCCCTTTGCTGACTGCTCATGAATCAGCTCGGTCTGTTATCAGGGTGCAGAGCGTTAGAGCAGAAGTTATTTCCATTTCACATTATTTTCTAGCTGCTTTCTGAAAATAATAGAAGAAAAGCAAGAATACAACAGTCAGGACTCCTTATAAAATCTTACTAGGTGAGTCCAGGGATATTCACCATTGCTCTTGATGGAGCTTTCACACATCCTTGAAAGGGATTCATTAAGCTGGAAAAGCTGGCTGGAAACCAGTCTTCCTATAATGTCTTCCATAATTTGCTTCAAGGGACACATTTACAGTCACTCAGCCTTTTTTATAGATCTTGTGCAAGATGAAGGGCTGGGTCACAATTGCAAGACTTTAATGAATAGATGTTTGTTGCATGCCACAACCAAAACAATTTTTCCAGCATCTCAGCACGGCGCAGTATTTCAGTACGGACTTTCCCAAGGATGTGCAGCAGGAGGATACCTGCAACCTCTGCCTTCACAATGGCCGCTGTTTTCCAGGTGCTCCTTCTTCCATGCTGATCCATTCAGATGCAGAAAGAAAACATCCAGCAACCACGATTTCTACTCTTGGTTTTTTTTTTTTTTTTTCCAAGGGGCTGAAGATTTCAGCTGTTTCTTTTTAACCACTCTACAGGTTTGCACTGAAACAGATTACGGGAGAAGGACTCCTCCCATTAACAAAGCATCACTGACACTTTGAATACCTTTTAGGTATAGCCAGATCTCAGGGTGACCTTCTGCTTGTCAAAGTAGTGCTAAGATCTGCTTCGTGAAGTCAGTTTAATTTCTGAGGATGGTCTCTCATTCCCATTCCACCAAACGCTACCGATGGACTTACTGGTTAGAGATGGAACAAAACAGAGAGATGGCTTTTGGGGTTTGGATTTCGTTAGAATTTTAAAATGGGGAAGTAGATTTGCCTGCTGACCTTTGACTAACAAATACGAATTCAGCCAGAAACGTTTTCTCTGAAGGTAGCTCAATTACCAACAGCTTCCTTCCTAGTTCCCCTCGCCTGTCTGTGAAAACTGGGCACACTGGCACTGGGCTTTTCTTTCTGGACATTTTCCACCTGGTCACAAACATTGGAAGTCCTGTCTCAGCAGGGTAAGCCAAGTAGCTGTTGCACAAAGGAACACTGAATGCATTTATGTATTGCAACAGAGACAGCCTTGAATCACCATATTGATATACAAAGGATCAGATAGTAAACTTTTTATTAGCAGCCAGGAATTTCTTTTGAAAATGATTCTTTTTCTTTGACATCCCTACATATGTGCTGAAGGATGCTGGTACAGTTTCTTCCTATCGAGACAGGATATAATGTGTGACTGTGTTCTAGAAAAGTGTTACTTTTTTTTTTTTTTTTTTTTACAGATTTATAATTTTTTAATGTCAGACCACCATAAAGCTTTCAAGCAATAGCTGCTGGCCAAAATTACATTAGGAAAGTGCATGTTCTGCTCCATTTCCCTCCGGGAAGGGAGGTAAACACAGGCAATCTGCACTGGGAGGGCCAGAACAGAGGTAAGGAGGCTCTTGCTGAGTTTCTGCTGGCGGTCCCTACTCCCATGTCTTCCTAAGATGGCAATACAAAAGGAGCAATACAAAACAGCAAAGAAAGGATATTGTATTCTGCTGAATACCAGCTACTCTGGGGACTGGGGAGCCCTGTGTGGTCGTTGCATCCTGAAAGGGGGAAGGAGACAGTGTCCACGAATGGGGGAACAACACTGATGCTGAGTTAACACTGCTGGCAGACATATGTGGTACGCAGGGCTGGTGGATGCTGCTCATCAGTTTGCATGGAAAAGCAAGGCACTGCAAAGCTCTCTGGCATTTTGAAATAGTTGTAAAGTCTGTGCAGCACAACCTGAAACTATTATTATCTGATTAGTCACAGTGCTGCTAATTGCAACAGTCACCTTACAGCAAGGAAGTTGGGTTAAGGAACTGAGCTTGGGATAAAGACCACCTAATTTAGGTCCCCATTAGTCACTGCAGTAGCTAAAATTAGGTGACTGACTCTGGCAGGACAAGCCAGGTCACTCGTTATACACTTACTCTTCATTTACAGTGAGTGAATCAAAAAGCCATACTGCTTTCCTGGATGGAGGCAGTGCTGGTGGGATTTAACTACTGCTAAATGCTGCATTTGCATTTGCTTCTCTCCCTGAAGCTCCAGCCCTCGCCCCAGGGCTGTCCTGTGGGAACTGCTGGCCTGAGCTTTTGGAAGCTCTTCTCTTTGGTGGCACACCGAGCTGGGCTCGCTCTGCTAAGAAGCAAGCAGAGGCAGCAGGCCAAGCAGAGCCCACTGAATGCCTTTTCTGCTTCCTGAGCGTGCGTACAGAAGGCTCTAAAAGAGATGGGGAGGGATTTTGCCTTCATCACAGGGTGCATGTCAGCATGCGTCAGAATATTCTGAGTCTGTTCCTGCAGTGATCCATCAAGCAACTGGTAGGGCTTGGCCTAAGCCTAGGTTGCAGGAGCATAGTACCTGAAGGGAGAGAGGAACGAGGACGGAACCAGGCTCCTATCAGTGGTGCCCAGTGCCAGGACAGAGGCAGGGGGCACAAACTGCAGCACACGAGGTTCCCCTGAGCACCAGGCAGCACCGCGGTGCCGTGCGAGTGATGCACCCTGGTGCAGGGACCCAGAGGCTGTGGGCTCTCCTCATTGGAGATGTCCAGAAGCTGCCGGGATGTGAGGCTGGGCACCCTGCTCTGGGTGGCCCTGGTGGGGTAGGGTGGGACCAGAGGCACCCAGAGCTCCTGCCAACCTCAGCCAGCTGGGGTTTCTGTGACTGCGATTCCCTGATTCCCTGGCTCTGTGGTGCTGTGACCACCAGGCCTTCAGCTGAGCACAAGGTCCCCCTGGGGCTGACGATGACGGCGGTCAGGGAGCACTCCCTTCGGCACCCCTGAACTGAGATCCCTAAATCCAGAGGATCAGGAGCACAGATAACACGGAGCACCTTCCTGAAATACCAGTCAGTACATAAATTGCTTCAGCCCGCAGGCAGCATTGTGTGGCTCGGTGTCAGAAGGAAGCAGGGGCAGGTGAAATACTGTCTGCTGCCCAAGACACTGGCAGGGACATCTGAGGTCGCCCAGCTCAGGCTGCAGACAAACATGATGTCATCACTGTCACTGTATGAGCAAACCCCATCCTAAAGCAGTTAGTGCTGCTTGTTTTCCTTTTTCTCTCCTCTTGTTTTGCTCTCCCATCCTCCTGCAGTGGGGTTTTCTCCAACCTTTCTTTTTTATTTTTCAGCCTGTGTTTATCCCAGGCCAGTTTTGCCTGTTACACTCTTGTGTCTAGCTTTTGTCTCCCCAGTTTTCCTTCCAGTGGGTGGAAAGGACGATGGAGTCTACAAGAGAAAAGTTCAATATCTCTATTTTTCTGCGTATGAAATACTCAGCTCTTTGTGCTTGATTAGACAATTCTGAGATGCAGGCAAATGATAATTACATTGGTCACAATACATTTAACCGAAAATCTGAAGTAGCCATTAGAAAGAAAACCCTTCTAGAAGGAGAACATTTTCCTTATTAAACAATTTATAATTTGGTCATACAGTGCTCGAAGATGCACACAGCTGAATTTTGAAGTGCCTTCTTTCGCTTAGTGTCACTTCACATTGGATGGGTTGGAAGATCTGCAGAGCCTTTCTCCAGGCACAGAGAATCCCCGGAGCATCCCAGCTGCACCGGGGAAGCCCAGGCTCCCCTGCTGGAGAGCTGCTCCCCGCAGCGTCCCTCACCAGCAACCCGGCGTCTCTGTGCTCTTCATCACATCGGCCTTGAGACGTGGTTCGAAGCCAGCTTTGTAAAGGAGGTGGAACAGAGCAGCATGAGCTCGGGAGCGGGATGATGAGAGCAGTGAAATGTTCGCTAACTGCGTGCAGGTGACTGTGGTTAGGAGGAAGCGTGAACATTTGCTGGCTCGCCTAGCACGACGGAGCGCTTTGAACAGCCTTCCCGTGTGATACGTTCAAGGCAATTTGATTTGGAATTTCTGCCCAAGAAACATTTTAAACTTGTTTTTTTTTTTTTTAATTAAATTAACATGTTGGTCCCTGGGACATCCTGCTCGATGCCTGTGAGACTGCTGCTTCTCCCACCCCTCCTCAGTGCTCAGCTCACACCCGCCAGCTATACAACAGAAAAACTGGACAGGTGTAATCAGCGTTACAAATACTGATTCGCAATGGCACAAAACCAATTCGAATCTGTGCGCACGCACCAGCAGCACTGCGTATATTGATCCACAAGAATACGAAACCGGTTTGCAAATAGGTGCACGCTTGTGAGCTGTGAGCAGCCATCTGGGGGTCTTGACTCACGGCCCGCTCCCTGCAGCCTCCTCTGCAGGCTGACTCTGTAAGCGGTTCTGTCCGTATGTCTGGGCCCTGTGCACTCCGACAGCCTCTGCAGACCCCACCCGCCCCGGGCGTTGCCTGTGGCTGCTGCCGGCTCCCTGTGCTGGGCACGATGTGAGCTCCCGGTGTGGGGCACAGGACGTGTTCCTCACCTTGAGCTTTAGCAGCTGCTGAGCAGGCACCTGAGCACCAGGGTCACGCATCTTGCTGCACGTTATTACTTCACTTCGTCACATGCAAGCGCTTTTCACCACCTCTGTTCCTCCAGATGGATGACTGTTTGGGGATGGAAGGCTTTTTTCCCCCCTAGCTGGACCAAGGCCATCCAACGGAGCGAGCGGCAGGAGGTTTTGAAAGCGAGATACTGTTAGCACTGTTTCCACATACCCGAAGACTGATCTTTATGCAGCTGAGACTACAAGGGATATCCCTTAAAATAAAGGGCAGCTTATTACCCATCTTCTCCAACTCCTGTTGGAACGAAATATCCCAAAGTTGAGAGAAGCTGCTGCACAAAGCTCCTTTATAGCTCTCAGTGTGCCTTCTTTGCTGGCTGCAGCTGCCCCTGCGCTCCGTTTCTCCTCAGCCTTTTCTTCAATATTTTTTCCAGTTGACTTAGTTATTACAGTACACGGACCAGAGCGAGGAAAATACCCTGAAGGTGGGAGCTGGCAGAGCGGGGGGCGGCAAGGGAAGCGCCGCTGCCATCCCATGACATCACCTGCGCGGCAATTGGTGGCACCGCGGCGCGGGGAGGCACTGGCCGCGTCCCCAGGCTCACTTCCGTGACACAGAACAGAGCCGGGGTCTGTCTGCTGCCAGCCCCTTTCAGTGCCAGCCTGCTGGCAGAGCTCGGGACGTTTGTAAAAACAGTACAGTACTTTATTTAGCCTCTAGTGAGAAAAAGTCACTTCACAGCTCCGGTTGAGGCACAAGGCGCTAACAAGCAGATTGGGGAAAAAAAATAAAATAAAATAATAATAATCCCTCGCGTAAAAAGGCTTGAAATGAAAATCGATTTGCGTGCCAGCTGACCTCGCGGATCGGGAGATTGAGCCGCGCCTTTTATCTCCGAAGAAATGGGTTCGGATCCTGATTAGCCCACAGAGGAAATTCCATTGAATGGTCTAATTTTGGCGAGCTGAAAAGCTGTTCCCTGCCTAGAACCACCACCTATTATGGCGTGATTGGCAGCCTGTGTTCAAGACAGAACAAGAACGTCACCTCGGCTCTACCCCTATTACTTCATCCTGCCATCAGCTCTCACCACCTAACCTCCGCTTCCAAAGAGCCTGAGAAAACAGCCAAAGTGGAGCTGTGCAGCTGTGCCCGGACACAGCGGTGCAGGCACGCGGCTACGAGAGGCTGCGGAGGTGCCAAGGGGGGACCTGGAGAATGGGACACGAGGGCCTGGGAAAGCAAGAAGCACACGCATGGAGCAATGTTTCCATGGGGGAAAATGGAAAGAGGAGGAGAAAGGGGAAAAATAGGGAATGAGGATGGACAGGAAAAGGATGTCTGTGTGAAAGGTGGGATGCTGGCATAGCCAGAGCTGAAGGCAATGAACCAAAATGAGCGTAACTCCACCTGAATGTCAGGTGCAGGAGGGAGGCTGTCAGGGTTGGCTCCTGGAATGTCTCACTGTGTCTGGAGGTTCTGGTTGGCATAGATATGTCCTGAGTCATAAAACCATAGCATGGATTAGGTTGGAGGCGACCTTAAATATCATTCAGTTCCAACTCACCGCCATGGACAGGACTGCCCCCAACCAGATCAGGGCCCAGGGCCCCATCCGACCTGGCCTTGAGCACCTCCAGGGATGGGGCACCCACAACAGTCCTCAGCTGGTGCTAAATGTTTTGTGATCAAGGTATCTTAGCATGGTTTTCCTAAGTCTTCATTCCTTAGAGCATCAACCACTTCTGCAGGGGAGCGGAGGATCTGCAGGACTGGTCAGCAGGCAGTTCACTCTCCACTGTGTCTTTGCAGGAACCATAGAGTAAGAAAAGAACTACTCAGCTCCAGTCTAATCATAGAATCATAGAATCATAGAATTAGCTAGGTTGGAAAAGACCTACAGGATCATCCAGTCCAACCATCCACCTACCACCAATAACCCCACTAAACCATGTCTCTCAACGCTATATCTAAATGTTTCTTGAACACCTCCAGGGACGGTGACTCAACCACCTCCCTGGGCAGCCCATTCCAGCGCCTGACCACTCTTTCAGAAAAGTAGTATTTCCTAATGTCCAGCCTAAATCTCCCCTGGTGCAACTTGAGGCCATTCCCCCTCATCCTGTCACTAGTTATAAGAGGGAAGAGGCCGACCCCCCAGCTCACTACAACCTCCCTTCAGGTAGTTACAGAGAGCGATAAGGTCTCCCCTGAGCCTCCTCCCAGTAGAGGAGTCTACTCCAATAGAGTATCTCCACATCATTGGGTTGTGTTGCTCCTACCAGCATGAGCACGTGCCTGGTGGCCTGCTGGGCTTTCTCTACAGACATTAAATGGAGGAAGGAATTAGAATTCTGTACTTTGACACTAGTCGGTCTCATGGCGCTGTTCTGTGCAATGTTGTGAGCAGATGGGTAAGAAAATATTATCACTCGAAGGTGGCTGCAGAAGTGGGTGAAAACCCATCGGTGGTGGGAGTGAAGGCACTGCTGCTAGGATGGCATTTCAGCCTTTCCATAGACACCTTGGCTGTCACAGCAGTGAGTGTGCTCGTAAAATAATCTCCGTTTGGGTGGTCTCACTTGGGACAATAAAACGTGCGTTTGGAATGGCACTGATAATTGGAAAAAAACGCAATAAAACCAGCATGGTGATGAAGTGCAAACTGCTGCGTTCCGGGAGGAGAAATGCCAGGGGGGACCTCCTGGCTGGGCAGCAGCATGGCGAGGTGGGGCTGGGGCTGCAGATGGGCTGGAGGCTGAACTCAGGGGTAGGGCGGGATGTCCCGTTCTGGCTGCAGCTCCCCAGCAGCGAAAGCCGCGCTCCACAATCCCGTTGCTTCATCATCTCCTCCCACCTGAGGCTTTGGCTTCTTCGCGCACACCTCAGCCTGAGCTGGGTGTGTTAGGGGGAGGATGAGAAGAGACCTGCTGTCTGCATGGCTGTCACCATGAGGGGAGGGGTGGGTGGGCAGCTGGGGGTGGCGATAAGCAGCTGGAGCGGGCGAGAAGAAATAAACTTTTCACCCAGCTCAGCTGCAGCCAGAACAGGATGTGTGGCTGCAACCTAAGACATAGGAGATAATTATTCTACTCCACTTGGCACCGGTAAGGCCTCAGCTGGAATACGGTGTCCAGTTCTGGGCACTGCACTGTACGAAAAACGTAGAGAAACTGGAGAGAGGCCAGGAGAGAGACAGTGGAAATATCGGAGGCATAGAAAGATCGACCTAGGAGGAAATGTTGAAAGGATTGTTTGTTTAGTCTGGGAACAGCAGAGTCTAAAGAAGGGATGATAAAAATCTTGTCGTACATTGAAGTTTATTGGAAGGAGGAGAGTGATACATCTTTCCCCACGGCTGCTGCAGGACAGGAAAGAAGGAAGCAGCTTCATTTGCAGCTAAGAAAATCGAGATTAGGAGAAACTTCCTAGACAGAAGGGCAGTGCAGCCAAGCTGCTAGAGAACGCAGGGGTCTTGTTAAATTACATAATAAGTGTGTTCTATTTTATTAACAAACACTGGAAGAATAAGGATGTTTTTTGTTTGAATGATTATTTTGGGACTGGATTTCTACCCGTCCACAGCGCAGTCGTGTGGGTGCACTTGCAAGAAATAGCTCTTGGGCTGCAAGTTCATCTTTTTCAGGATCAGTGTGTACAAAACGCAGCATCTTGTGACCGATCTCTTATTGCAGGATCTCTACATATTGCTGCAATACAAGCAGGCCGTCATGTAACACAACAGTTTGTATAGAATTCCTTGAATACATGAATAACTTTGTCTTGTGGTTCCATTTTTGGCTGCACTGTGTTTTTTTCCCTTGCAGGTTGGTATCACGTATCTCTAATCCCTTCTTTGTAGATTTGCCGTATGTGCACAGCTAGAGATATATCCACTGAGAGCTGTTAATCCTCGGAGTGTTTTTACATTACACAGCATATGTCCAGTGAAAGTTCTGCTGTATGGTTTAAGGATACTCGCCGATCCTCCAGCAGCACTACTGCAAACACAATATTGCACCATCCCAGGGAGTTCTCGGGCTGTGGATTGGGTTTTCTTCTTCAGAAGAGAATCAAAGGACCCCCTGATATTTCCAGAATTTCAGGCTAATGTGTGATGCAAACTCAGGAAAGAAATGGGAGGGCCTGGGAGGCTGGGTGTGGAGGTAGGAAGGCAGCACTCTAAGGTCCTACTCTGCGTCTTGGACTCA
This sequence comes from Numida meleagris, assembly GCF_002078875.1. Lineage (NCBI taxonomy): Eukaryota > Metazoa > Chordata > Aves > Galliformes > Numididae > Numida > Numida meleagris. The sequence continues at coordinate 6,040,028 of NC_034410.1, forward strand.
TCTGTGACGCTGCAGAGGCCAAAATCTATGGCTGTAGCTGGCCAAAAAATTTCTTGAGACTTATGACAGAACATGGATTTTTGTCTCATGAAATAAAATCTATTAGGGAATGTATTCGCTACAGAGTGCACTTTCAATTCTTTGTCTCCTTGGATTTGTAAGTGTAACTTTAGGTACGAGTGTTCTGGATTTTCTGCTGTTTGGTTTTGGTTTCATTGCAAAATGTTAGAGGTGTTTTGCTGGTTCCCAATACATTAAGTCTAAATCACCTTTAGAGCATATACTCATTGGAGTACTAGAGCAGTACAAGCCAGCAAAACAAAACAGCCAGTTAAGCTAGGCTACGGCTGCTTTGCTTTCCACAAAAGCACAAAGCACCCACAGGGCATTCATTATCATATGAATTATTATTATTTTTTTTAATGGTTCTTCATAGAAGATAGGTGTCTACAGCATCTGTTGTGAAGAACCAGGACGTGGTCAGCCTTGTCTATTAAGATGAGGTGGGAAAGAAAACCGTATCTCACCAGCTTCTCTTGGTTGCTTTGCTGGGGGTTGGGGCGCTCCCACATCTCGTTAGAGCTGTGGCATCGTGGAAGGTTTACTGGGATAGAAAGGGAAGATGGGAAAGGGGTGGAGGAAGGAGAGGGGGAACTCAGCTGCTGTGATTTAGTTGTCAAGCAGTTGGACTTCAAAGACGGTGTTAGGCACCTCAGGCTCCACGTACAGTCAGTGGAGAGGAAAAGTAACTCCAGGGAGGTGCTCGTCTCCTTTCAGGACAGGAAATGCCTGTTTCTCCGCTGCCTGTGTGAGACATCTAGGTATCCAGCTCCTAGGTACATGAAGTTGGCTGGGATGACCCTGTGTGGCCTGCTGGCTGCGGCACCTTCCTGGAGACTGCTCCCACCACTGGGAGTTGCCTCAGGGTGGAATCGCCTCTTGTGCGGGCCCCATGGTGACTGCAGGGCAGCAGTGACCACCGGTGCCAGCTGTCAGGTCAGCTCACTGCTCAGCTCTTGCCACGGCCCAGCAGCCCTCACTGCTCTCTTCAGGGCGTTTGGGCTGAAGAGCAATTTCAGCGGGTTGGGAGTGAACTTAGTGCCAAACTTTTCAGGATTGCCAGGCCCGAGGCTCTGCATAGGCAGGAGCAGAAGCGTCAAAGTTAAAAAGATGCCTTCTCGCTCATCTACACCTGACATCTCAGCAGAGCAAACCTGACAGCTCCTCACATGGGGATCAAACCGCGCTCTTGCCGGGCTCCCGCTGGGTGTCTGACAGCCTCTGGCTGAGCTGTGGTGGATCACGAGGAGGAGGCTCCAGCTGAAGGCCTCCAGGTGATGGAGGCAGGAGCTCCTGGAGGCATTCAAGGCCAGACTGGACGTGGCTCTGGGCAGCCTGGTCTAGTGGTTGGCGACCCTGCACTTAGCAGGGGGGTTGAGACTTGATGATCCTTGAGGTCCTTTTCAACCCAGGCCATTCTATGATTCTATGATTCCCCAAGGCACCGCCACTTTTCCAAAGCCTCGCAGCCAGAAAGCTGGAGGGAGGGAGAGCAGGAGGGGCAGTGACACCACGCATTAGTTGGAGAAAAGGATTTCGCATCAAGGATTATGTAACTTCTGACGTGTCCTATATCGAGGCCCAGCACCAGGGATCTAGCACCGCGCCGTGCTGTTAGCACTGCTCACTTTAGACAGCGACTGCTAAAATAATAGTACCATCCTGTCAGAGGTCCTCCAAATTTGTGTCTACTCTGTCCTCGTGGGGCAGCTCCTCAGCTGTCATTGGCACAGGCTGCCTGGGGAGGTGGTGGAGCCACTGTCCCTGGAGGTGTTTAACAAAAGGGTAGCGTGGTACTTAGGGACACGGTTTAGTGGGCAATAGAGGTGGAAGGCAGATGGCTGGACTAGATGATCTTAGTGTCTTTTCCAGCCTTCTCGATTCTATGATTCTGTGTCACCTGCTGGTGGCACCAAGCCAGAGCTGCCCACGTGTGCGCCTGGGCAGGGGAAGCAGAAGGTTGGAGACCCATGAACGTGCCCTTTCCCCGGCCTCAGTCCTGCACAAGGACCCGGTTTGCATTTAACTGCACCTAAGCTATAAGAATCCTCATGGTTTGGGAAGCAAAATCCTTTGGCTCTGTAGCCAGAGCAAACCCATCTTCATTTGCTGTATGGCCCCTGATAGCTTTTCCACATTTCACATGGGACTGGGCTCTCAAATGCTTTTTACAAATTTGATCGACTCCCTTCCAGCGTCTGGCAGGGCTCATTTTCCCCCTGATACTTCACTTATTCCACACGAGCTCCCCCACCTTAATTCCATCATAGAATCACCATGGTTGGAAAGAGCACTAAGATCATCGAGCCCAACCATCCATGTACTGAGTCCAGCCGCCATTTATTTGCATTTATGGCTTTTTGTTGTTGTTTTTTTTCCCAGCAGGGAGGCGAGCAAGTGGAAGTGCATCCCGTGCAACGTCTGGGAACGGCCTCGCAGGGCTTTGGCACCTTGTGCAGGAATGAGCGCATGCAGGTAGAATGCGATGGCTCCTGCTGAGCGCGGCAGCGCTGAATCCTGCAGCCCAGCGAAGAGCAGCTGGTTAAGGTGGAATGTGAAAATCAGTCACAAGATAAACAGGTTGCAACGTTAAGCGCTCTCCGAGGGAAAGGCGGCGTGCAGCATATGTTCTTACTTTGGAAGATATTTAAGAAAGGGGAAAAAAAAAAAAAAATCTCAGCCCTTTAATAGACCCTTTACTGGCTTAAGCTAGTGGAGCTGTTAATTAATTAAATAACTATATGTGAATGGCATCCATTGGGAAAGAGCCTCACAGCTTCCAGATGCCAGTTATTGGCCCCATTACAGGCCTAAAACTATTACAGTAAATCATTACATGCTCCGAGATGAACTGGCACACGATTGCTGGGAGGAAGGACGGAGCTATTCTCACTTGTGCCATTTTGTGTCAGTTTTTATCTAGTGAGATTAATTAGGACTTTTAGAAGTGCAAGTCAGAACTATAAAATATTAAAGGATATTCCATCAATGGGATGGAGACATGCTTAAGCAGAGCTTTTAAAACTTTTGGATGTTGACGGATAGATAGAAATTGGAAGAGATAATGAGCAACATCTGATTTTGATTTATATATATTTTTAGAAGGTCAGATTTATAGTGAGTGGGGCTGCACTGAGCCTCCTCTGTCTGCTGGGGGAGTACTCAGAGGAGGACATTAAAGTTTATCACCGGAGTTCAGGTGCCAGGTAAGCAAACAGTTTCTGAGGCCAAAACCAATCATTTAAAGCAGTTATTCCAGATACAAAATCAACCAGAAAGTATTAAATAACCTCATGGCCTGGATCCCCAGCTGGGAGGGGAGCGCTTCCTGACACTGGATGCCAGCCTAAAATCTATGATCTGGCCTAGAAGGGGCCTTTTTTCCCCTTTCTTAATTAATAAACTGTACTTTTTTTCACCCTAAATGACTGCCATGGACCTTGTTGTCTTTTTAGGCTGTGAGGGATAAAACCACAGAGTCACCTACATCACCCCAAGCCTACATTGTGTGCCCTTTGGAAACCTTCATGCCTGCTTGGTCTGTTTCAAATCCAGACTCTGAGCAGTGGAGGAGCACTGCAGGGTATAAAACTGTTTACACCATTTACCCAACAATTAGACACATTAATTCACAGGCAGACATTTCCTCTGAAAAATATTCCATGGCTGGACACGATGGCTAAGCGAAGGGCTGAGGGTTTCCCAGGGGATCACTGGGACTGTGGAATCATAGAATCATAGAATTGCTCAGGTTGGAAAAGACCTTCAAGATCATCAAGCCCAACCTCAACCTAACCATACTGCTCTAACTCTAACAACCCACCGCTAGATCATGTCCCTGAGCACCACATCCAAATGGTTTTTAAACACATTCAGGGAAGGTGACTCAACCACCTCCCTGGGGAGCCTGTTCCAGTGCTTAACAACCCTTTCTGTACAGAAGTTTTTCCTGATACCCAACTTAAACCTCCCCTGGCACAACTTGCGGCCATTTCCCCTTGTCCTGTCACCTGTCACCAGTGAGAAGAGACCAGCCCTGCTCTCACTGCAATCACCTTTCAGGTATTTGAAGAGAGCAATGAGGTGTCCCCTCAGCCTCCTCTCAAAGGAGGAAGGAGCGGTGCCAAGGGGACCTCCCACCACTGTCCTCTGCTTGTAGCCCCCAGGCCAGGCCACGCATGGGCTCAGCGGTTCCAATTGCCTGGAGGACATCGAGAAACGTATAGATGTGGCACTGAGGGACAGGAGTTGGCGGGCATGGTGGTGATGGGTTGATGGTTGGGTTAGATGATCTTAGTGGTCTCTTCCAACCTTAAAAATTCTCTGTGATCTCTCTGCTCCTTGAGGGCGTAGGGGACACTCCATAGATGGAATGCCCAATAGCAGTTCACCATAAGCAGAAAAATGAGGTATTTGTTGGCTCTGAGTTTACAAGAGAAATGGCATCTCTTGAAAACCATCTTCATCTAGCTGCTTCCCCTGAAGAGAAGGTAAGGATGCAGAAACGTTCACACGGATACTACCAGGAAGTGACTTGCTGTGTGAGAAACGCATGAGTAAGAGTTTGCTGACTAACCCCTAGCGATGGGAAGGGATTGATTTATTACCAGAGCATGACAAATTGAGGCACTGCTCTTGCAGACTGCTCTGTGCAAGCAGATCCATGCAGCCACGTGGCTCTGGTAGGGCCCAGCAAGGCTCAGGACTGGGTTTTTTCGTTGCCAAACTGGCAGTAGGGATGGCTCAATAGCAATAGGCTGGAAAATTTTACGTTAGATTTCTCCAAAAGTGCAGGAAATGTCCAGGTTTGAACAAAAAAATTATCCAGATTCAGGTGGGAGCCATGGGACTCGAAGCAGCGAAGCCGAAGCAGAAGGACAGACGGCTGCTTTGTCAGCAGGGCAGCACCCGGTGTGTGTGCTGGTAGGAAAGCACTGCCTCGTCTGGTCCAAAATGCAAGCAAATGGCTTGCAGGCTCTGGGATCCGAGGAGGGGAGTGTCACCATGTGTCCAACACAAACAAAAGGATGAGCTGAGCCAAGAGCAGCTCAGTGCTCGTCTCCCATCCCCTGGCTGTAACCGCAGGAGACTCCTCTTGGCTCGCGCGAGAATGGGAGGGAATATGATTGCTGAGCAAAAATGTTGTTCCTACTTGATAGCTTAATGTGACGTAGGCAGCAGCTACGCTTTTGCATTGAGCTTGCTTTTTTGCTCTATGGAATCTTAGACTGGGCCACGCTTTGCAGCAGAGAAAATGAAACCAAGAGAAGAAAAACATTGCTACTTCTTTTCTGGGGCGCAGATGAAGGATTTTGAGCCAGAATGAGATGGAAGCGAGTGCAGGTCATCACAGCCTGCTGCCTGTTGAGCCGGGGGTCCCACTGCAGGCCCTGGGCTGTGATGCAGGACAGCAGCAGCAGCACGGCTGCGTGTGCAGGCTCCTTCCCAGCCACCATGCTCGTTGCTTCATGCCCCACGTTCTGAGTATTTTGGGACGGAAACAGGAAAGAGGACTCCAGCCATATACCGCGACCGTGCAGTAAATGGTGGATTTCAACTTTCCAGTTGGAAGAATAATGGACTAGTGTTAGGGACCTGGTGCAGTCAGGTATGTGCAGGCAGACACAGCTGGAGAAAAGCTTTGGGCACAGATGCAAAGTCCAGTCTGACTTTGTAAAGATGTACGCACACCCTTAACTTTAAACATATAAATTTTCCCATTGACCTCCCTGGAACTGTTCATGTATTAAACACATGCATGAGCCTCCCTAGAAATAGGGAATATAATAAATGAGACAACCAAAATTGTTAACCAGAAATATTTTCTGTGCAATGAAATAGGAAAACTTACAAGGGGTGTGTGCACAGGGGCTCCCAGCGATCCCTCCTGACAGAAAGGGCCAGATAAAATCTAGGCCACATCGGTAAAGGACAAGGCATTGTTGCTCGTGTAGGGAGGGAGTTTCCAGCTACCCATAGCGCAGACAAGAGCATCGTTTGCATTCATTACTTTAATTAAGCAATTTGCTGGAATTTAGCATGTGGCAGATTGGCGGGAGGCAACTTTAACTGGGGTTCTGCAGGCTGAGATCCCTTTGTTACAGCGACGACCCTGAGCGGTGCCAACAGAGCAGCATGCTCAGTAGTGCGTTGCTCTGGTGGCTTCTGCACAAAGTCAGCCCCAAACAACGCAGTTATGGCCCGATGAAAAGAACTGATAAAAGCAATCAAGATCTACATGATTAAGCTGTCTGCTGTTGGTGAGATATCCACAGCCTGGTGAGAAGTACGGTGTTATCATGCAAGGAGGACCTCCTGCAGACCACTAGGACTTCTGCTAGTTTTTAACCTGTAATATTTTGTTTTACGTTCACATGGGAAATGTTTCAAATTTTACTGTCAGTATCTGCCTCTACACATTGCTTTAGGTCTGCTTTTCTTGATAGGTTTATCATTTAGCATATGCTGTACTCATTAGCATTTAAATCTATAGGTTGTTCTGGAGTTACTATGGCATATGGTTGTGAATGGTGGCTACACAGACCTGCAGCAAACAAGCAATATTGTGACTTGTGCTAGCGGGTGGAGATGAACATGGGCCCTACCTATAGCACTAATGCATTTAGTGGTTGATGCCTGCTTACTTGTGCAAAGCTGCCCAGTGCTCAGGCCTTTCCAACCCGTGTTTGCTAAATCATCTTAAAACAGACCTTTAAGCTTTGCTGTTTCACGGCAGAACTTCCAGCAAGCTGCATTCTCAACTAACCTTCTACTTTTCCTTTTGTGCATTAAAAATGGATACTTGATTTGAACAAGGCCATTATCCATAAGTCTACAAAAAGCCAGCTCCTTACTCAGGAGCACTTAAGGCTTTCAGACAATGCAGAGGACTGGGAGGGGAGAGACTGCTGCTTCTTTACATCAAGAATACATCCTGATCTCTCTTTTGTGTTCAGAACTCAGCGTCACCCTACCCAGGATTATCAGGGTTTTCCTTTGAGCACCAAACCCAAGGAACTAGTGCGACCTGCAGGCAAACAAGCCAAGTCCGAAATGAGATGAGGCTCCAGCCCCAGTGCCAGCCTGTACTTGTATTTATTCTTGCTTTACGATGGGCTTCTTTTGGCACGGGGAGATGCACTGCACTGAGTTTTGGCACATTGCTTCAGACATGGAGGAAGTCTGGGATGGGAGACCACAGCCTAAGTGTATTTACCTTGCACTCTGTTTTCATTAGACTTGCTGGAGCTGAAGGATTCCTCCGTTCCCTTTGAATGCCCTATTTTGTGTGATGATGACTTTGCAAGACGAAATGTCTTCTGTCCTATCCATGTGTTGCTGTCATTCACACCAAGAATCCTGGAGCCTGCATGTTTTAGTCTGGGGATGAATTAGCATTTTAGTTTGAGTACATCCTGTCCCATAATTATACTGAATGGTTTTTGGAAGGAGAGTCTGAAAACCTACCTGTTCCCAAGAATAATGATTTTGGCCTCAAATAAAGGGCAGGACAGCACTGGCACCGAAATACTGGAAACTCAGCACATTTTGAAGTTTAGTGCCGGTATTTTGTGATTTCTTATCCTAGCAGAAAGCATTTCATTTGTATTGCTTTATTTTCCTTGAAGGCAGACTTCGCAGACTGTGGGATCAAAAGAGATCTAGGGAACCAGCCTCGGTGCCCTGGGTCTGCGAGTTTCCATCTGCAGGCTCTAATTCAGCCCTGCTGTGTGTGTGGAAGCCCAAACGCAGAGGGAACAGCTCAAAGTTTCACTTTTGGCTTTCAGATGCTGCAGCAGTTTGTTCTCTATATCCACAGCTTCTATTTCAATCTCTCTCTGTCTACCTGTAGCTCCGCCTGCACTGTCTTTCAGGGCTCCCTCCTGCTTCTCCCATTGTCCTGGTTACCTTTGATCAATGCAGTAGTGGAACAACACCGCTGTGTACTGCACAGTCCAACCTAGCATGGATTCAATCCAGGAGAGAACTGGAGACGGTGCCCCTTCCTTTCCCTTTGCCTCTCACATCCCCTGTGGGTAGGATACAATACAAACTATGACTCGTTAGAAAAGGAAGCATTGGGAAATGTGTGTTTCCTAGAAGAAATACAAGTAGTGGCAATAAAACCTGAACAAGGAAGAAAAGAAAAAGCTGTTTTGAAATCTCAATGCTTGGTTATGCTGCCCTGATTTCTCAGCCATCAGTCCTTTGCTGATACTGCTAGGGCTGGGTCAAATGTCATTGAAGCTGATAGATGCAACCTCTGCCCTTCACTCAGAGCTGCAAAACCACTTGAGTTTCTTCAACACGAAACCCAGGCATGTGCTCCCACCAAAGCAGAGCCATGTGGACAGCTAAGGAGCTTCAGCAATAGGAGAGAAAGGGATTTACTCACTGGTTTGGTACCGTGGTGCCTGTGGCTCTGCAGGGCTGGCGTGGGGGAATGGGACAAGCGGCAGAGGTTAGGAGTCACCGCCACCTGAGAAATGTCCAAAGTTCCCATTTCCACCGCTGAAAGCTTGGAAGTGGAGATCTCTGCAGCTCCACTGTCTACACAGTTGGTTTGTACTGTTGGCTTAGGTTACTTATGAGCAGCTTCACTTTTTCTGATGGGTGAGAATACGAACATCTGTATGATTTTACAAAATGTGGCTTTCTCGTCAGACAAATCCCACCAATACCCACTGTAACTGAAGTGCAAGCTTTGCAGTCTTACTGCAGAACTGCACAGTTAAGGAGTTAAAATAAAGGACAAGGGAAAGTCACACGATGAGTCTGTAAGCATGGGACAGGACTGTGCACAGCTTGGCGGTGGGGCCTCCCACAGGCCACAAGTGTTGAGCTGTGTCCTGTCCCCTGCTGGAAGGAGCCGTGACAGGGGCACGGGGAACCTGCTGTTCCCACCAGGACAAGCTCAGCAGGGTCCAGTCCTCTACAGATCTTCCTCTTGGTGGCAGTCGCTGGGACTTCCTGGAGCATCCTTACCATTTGAGAGCTTGTTTGCCATTGTCAGCACTCATTCATTGTCACTGGGGACATTTTCTGTAGGATCTTGGGTGAAGCTGAGCCCTTTGCTTTCAGCTATTGGTGACCACGTGGCTCTCCTTTCTTCCACGCTTTAGCAAAGTCTAGAGGAGCTCCCCAAACAGCCTCCCTTCTTCTCTGCCCCTTCCCATCCCCATGCTGGGGACACACTCATTTCTGCATCTCAGAATCCCATTTTGTGTTCTCTGGGAGGATGGTCAATTATTTCGGTGCTGTTAGTGCCGTTCTGTATCACGCTGGGGGTCTCCCTGGGACTGAAGTTATTTGTGCCTTCTGAATCGTGGTGCGCCACGTGGTGCCTTGTTTACTTTCTTCTATAATCACTTTTTAACGGATCAGAAAAAGATTCTGCCGAAATTCTGCGAGTCAAAAGCAGCTTCAGCGCTGTCAAAACTGCCGGAGATTTTACTGAGCAGAAACATGCTTGGATGAGATCTCTACGAACATGCACTGATTTTCTGAATGCATTTCTTGCATGGTCCAAATGCAGCACAGCTTTCTAATGACTGTGGGATGACACTTTGAGCCATGCACTCTGTGAGAAAGGATTCTTCACTGAGTGCAGTGTCTGCAGGAGCAGCTGGCAGCCCGGCCTTTCAAAGCACAGGGACTTGCTATTGCATTTTCACTGACCAGTGTCTTCATTTGGAGGATGCAGAATGGGAAAGTGTGGCTCAAACCTGCTGTAATGACAGTGGCCGGCACCATCTACCACCTACTAGTGGGAGGCACTGGCACAGGCTGCCCAGAGCAGCTTTTTGTAGCAACAGCCTAAAAATCTTGTCTTTCTGATCCTCAGAAACCAAGATTTCTACTCTTTCATCTCTCCCCAGAGGGTGAGGAGGTCTTCAGTACAGACCCAGCTAGATGCATGAGAAACAACCCTGACAAATGGTTTAAATTATAAAGTACAGCGGTGGTGCCAAGTCCTGCGGTACGAGTGCCAAGATCGGGAACATGGCTGTTCCCCAGCGCTTGGCAAGGTGCTGACATCTCGTCACCGCTCTCCGTGAGCGCGAGGCCCACACAGGTACACGGACCAGTTGGCTGGGGCAGGATGCAAAGCAGTGTGGGAAAGCAGGGGGACGCCTGCCAAAATTTCCCAAGGAAAGTCACAGGCACATTTTTTCAAAAGGCTCTGCTCCAACGTGAAATTACTCCTGGTGGCAGACAGAACGCAGCCTCCAAAGCTATCTACCAGTTACACCGACGTGTCGTGTGGGCTCGATCCCAGTTTGCACTGGTAATGAAGGGTGTACACACAACTATTTACTTCCAGTAAAAGCATGGTCCTGACACAGAAAGCTGTGAGAGTGCTTTTGGAGCAAGTGCTGATTGTTGGAAAAGGCACCTACCACTGCAGGAAAAAAAAAAAAGACAAAAACAAAGCCATAAAAGAAAGAAGTCTGTTTTTACATTTAGTTCCTCCTGGGTCCAAAGCAGCAGGGTTTTTTACCTTTATTGTAAATAATGCAGCATCTCCATAGCTGAATCCATCACCAGCTTCATCTCCTGGTGGGAAGAACCTGCAAGTCAACTACGGCCAACTTTCTATTTTAAAGCATTACCACGCTAGACGTGTTAGTCAACAGTTTAAGAATCCTTTTGTCTTACTACACATCATTCACAGCTCAGTACCATTCTGCTGTCTTCTTTCAGACGTGGCCAGACATTTCATTTCGGAGGCTGCTGTAGGGCATCAGAGTTTTCTATCCAGCAGATCATGCAGATGCATTGTACTGGTTGATGCTCCTTTCCCAGTCCTTTTCCCAGCTCCTTTCCCAGAAGCCAACGGCTTCCCAGCTCTTCCCTTCTTTACAAAATGCGCAAGCCTTGTGCTGTTCTGGAGTTGCTGCAAACATTAAACCTGCAGCTTTTATCCAGGTGAGTATTCACTGCAACTTCCTACACAAGCTGAAGCTGAGCGACGTGGCACAGCTTTCTCCTGAGGGGGGTACTTGGTTTGGCAGAGTGATGCTGCCCACTGCCCCACTTGGATCTCTCTGTATGAAAATATACTTGAATAAAGAGGTTTGAGAGATAACTATTCTGGCAGCCACAGGAAAGAAGCAGAATATCACGTTCCTCTCCAGCACATGGTGCAAGCCTTATGCCCGGCAGCCATCAAAATGGTATTGCTTTCTGACTTGGTCCATTAGTTTCCAATAAAAATACAACTGTGGGCATGTTTCCACTCAAGAACCTTTACCTTCTGCCATTTCCAGGCTCCATGGAAATTTAAGTGGCTGGCACCAGGTATGTAAGAGAAAGGAAACTCCAATTTTATGTGCAAGTAGAAACTTCAACCAAGCAAACTGTTTCTTGTATTTTATTTGCTCTATTAAAAAGTCTAGGATTAAAGAAAAATTGAATCTAAAAATGACATTTACTTTGCAGGTGTCTGTAGAAATCCTGGTTTATTTTAAAAATAAATATAAAACCTGCAGAAGACCTTAATTTGTGTTTGCTAAAAAGTTCTCTCGTTATAAAAGGCTGAGGAAAAAAGGTTCAGCTCGTTCCTCTTCATTTTCTGCTCGCTGCTTTAATTCAGCGTTGCAAATGAAGCAACAAACAAAATTCTAAGAAATCATAAGAAGTTCCTACAACTACAAAAGCCTCGACATACAACATTCAGCTGAAGCACAGCGACACTGACATGAAAGGATTTTCGTTTCTAAGAAATACTTGGATAAATGAAAGAGTTTGAGGGCATACGCATTCTTTTCTCATACTTAACAATGCACGGTGGCACTTTCGCAGGGCAGATCTCCAACAACTGGACCCGCTCAGCCCGAATCACTGCAACACTCTTCCTGCCTGGCAGCAGCTTGCAGCAGCACTGCAGGTCGCCCAGCGGGCTGGAAACTGGGCAGCACTTAGGTCTGGGTGAAAAAGGAGACTTTGGAGGAGAAAAGTTCCCCATTAAAAACACGGTGAAAACCGTTTTGAATACCCACAGTTAATTAAGGTACGACATTGCTGCTTCCCAGCTTCTTTATCGCAGCGTCTGTTTTAGACTCACATCCTAAAGGTTCGTTTTTCTACACAGCACAGTTCTGGCAGAGGGTGAGGTCAGCGCGCTCCCCCATGGCGTTCTGCCTGTCCCTCCTGCAGACGGACAGGGAAACTCGGAGCGTCGCGTTTCCGAAAGCTGGGCTTGCTCTGTATCTAGAACAATTGTGCAGAGCACCATCACTGAAATCAGCAGGGAATTAAAAAAAAAAAAAATAAAAGCTGCCTGCGTTCAAAGTAAAAATAAATGTGAAGTTTCAAAATTTCCTGAGCTGAACGCTTTTTCATCAATTAGAACTTTGGCTTCGTTTCAGCTTACACATTTATTTTATAGTACAATGCAAAATATGAACTACATTGTGAATATTAGAAAAGCTTTCTTCCAGATGGGGATGCCAGAACATTTCCACTGCTTTTTTTCTCAAACATATTTCAGCAAGAATGGTTTTCTGAAAGCAGTTGATCTTCAGCTGAGCTGCACTCCGATAGAAAAGGGAACTGTTGACTTCTAAAAGTAGAAATGATGCAGCCCTTTAATTTTTACATTCAAAAGTTCTGCAGTTCTATTCGCATCATCTCAGTCGTTCTTATAAAGAATGCAAATGTGTCTGTATAATAATTCACAGTGGATGTGTCCACTCCTATTAAGCAATTTAACTCTGGTCTGCTCTAGCCGGGGTGGTTAAGCTTTATGTTTTTCTTGTCTCTGCGTACTCACACAAGTTCTGAAATAAGTAACGGCGGTGACGGAAAAGAAAGCACAAATGAAATGACAAAGTCGGTAAAATCATCACCACTGCGGAGATGTCAGAAAGAGAACATTCACTCATTAAGCCTCACAAGAAAAGAACTGAAGACACGAAGAAGTGATCAGAGGGAAGGTTTAAGATGAAAAAAAAAACAACCAAAAAACCAGGGTTTCCCACAGAAAGAATAATTAAACTGAATTCGTTGTGAAAGTGATGGAACTCAAGACGAAATGAAGTTAAAAATGGATGAGTCCGCAAAGGATGGGTTTGTTTACTTGCCATTAACCACGGGTCCGAACGTAACTTCTGGTCAAGAGCTTCCCCAAAGCCCCACTGCTGGGAGCCACGAGCACCTGGCAGTGAGCAGTGACTTCCCTGGCACCTCTCCCAACGGCTCCTGCCTTGGGAAGGGCACTGGGCTGCAAGGACGCGGCGCTGCTCAGCATCTTCGCACAGATCTGCCCGCATCACGCAGAGGCCTGGTTCCACAGCCAGCAGTGCGGATGTGCGCTCCGAGCTCCACGTGCTGAAGTCTGGGGACACGAGCCCACCCAGACACCGCTGGGAATTCAGGTAGGCATTCAGCTTGGACGGGCTGGCTTCAGAAGTCAGCAAGTTAAAAGAGTCTAACTGCAGATTTCCTTTTTAAGGCACCTTTCTCAAAAAGATACTGTGCTAGATATTTCTCAAAGCTGCGTTTTTATTAATCATCTGTTCGATCTAAGCCATGGAACGCGTTGTGCAACATGACTGAACCAATATTGCTGTGAGAAATATTTCCCCTCATTCGAGTAATTTAGATTTGTAAGCTAATGTAAGTTTTTGTATTAAATAATGTACTGTGTGCAATCTTCTTTCTTGCAAAGCACTCTGAAGCTTTCAAAGGGCACTCTAGGTTAATAAATAATATGGTATTCTATGCCAGAACTGTAGGGCATTTCCCATAAGTTCAGAATTTTCTTTGCCAGAATTGCAACACGTTGCATGCCAAATCCTGCACACAAATGCTCTGTATGTGGCAAATACATATTGGTAAAGACCAGAGGCATGGCATTCCTGCAGAATGGAGGAAGGGAAAGAAGTGGGAGGAAATAATGAGGGAGAGGGGGGAAGAAATTTGTCTGTGCATTAAAAAAAAAAAAAAAGACCACCACCCAAACCAACCCATAACCCACACTTCATTGCTGGCAAGGACTAAACCATGTGCTGCATGCAGCACAGACTCACAGGTACCCAGAGCTGGGTCTTCAGTTCTCCTTCGCTTATGGAAATCAGGCCTCCATTTTTGTCCTAGCTTTAGATTCTTCACAACCAACAATCTCTGAAGGTTGACACACCTGAAATCCTTGTTTCTCTGAGCATATGATAACGTAAGCAGAGAGATGGTGAGATTAGACAACCACGGTCAGGATTACTACTATTCACCGGGCTGTGAAGACAAATCCTTCTCTTCAGGCAGAGTCGTGAATGCATTTCGTGTGCCCTAATCTACTGGGAATGAACCCAGACCCGTATTTTTGAAAAGAGAACACGTGGCCTTTTTGCAGTCTTCCCCACAGATAACTAGGCTTCTATTTCTGTACCTTGGAAGAAGAGGATTAAAAAGCATAAGATCCAGAAATGAAGGCAGTGCATTTGACTGCATATTGCAGAGGTTAGGTTAATGAAGGATACCAGGAGTTTAAAATTATTTCAGTTATCATTTTCTTGTTTTAATTTCTTTTTTTTGCATTAAGCACGAACAAATAATAGCAACATTCCTCACTAGCTGAGACTGAACATCCACAGTAATTAAAAAATGTTAAGGCATTCTGCCCTTCTCTAAATTAAAGAAATTCGTGACAAAAACTGTTAATCAGCCAGCAACAAACAGCTCGTTTAAAAGGTCCAAAACCTACCTAGAGCTACTCAGGCCTAAGCACCAAGATTTGCCAGAAGTTTCAAAGATGAACTGAAATTAAAACTGAACTCCACATTCCGCAATACTAAATGAACGTTTCACTACATGGTTTTTTTTGAGGTGGCAAGAAACGAGTGTAAATCCTTTGCTATTGCCAGAATTACACTGCTTGGAAAAAAATATCCTGTAGGTTACCATTTGTTGCCATGATTTACAAAGATAAGGGCGATAGTCTGCATCAATTTCAGGCTGAAGTTTTGAAGGAAAGAAGCTTTCTGCAGAGCTTGTAGATTTCTGCATAATTGACTGCGTTGTGGCAAAGAGGGCCAAGTGATGCTCTCTCACAAGCTTTTCAAGAAAGTTTGCACATTTCTTCAGATTCATCTCCTGCCAGTGAAGATTCTCCCCTCCGTTACTTCTGTCTATCCAATAAAAAGCTGATATGCTATCTAAGATCAAAAGGCAGAGAGAGGGGTGAGTGCAAAACATGTTTTCTAGAGAATAAAGAGTGAGAAGTAACTGGGTGCTGCTATTACAGTTCACAAGAAAAAGCCTTCCCAGGCAGCGCTTCATCATCTCTTCTGTCCTTTGCTTCAATCTGTGCTCAAGAATGGTAACGAGACGAAGCATATCAAAATGGTAGTCTGTATCAATGAACATGACTTCTACTTCCAGTCCCCCTCCTGATTTTGGAATGATGCAGCGGGCTATCAGGTGATAAAGCATTTCAGATTTTCCTGTTCCTTCCGGACCGTGGAATTCAATGACATCTCCTGTTCGAAAACAAAGAAGCAAGCTGTCACGTGAGAGCTCCGAGTCGATTTTCAGTGTTTACTGAACCAATATTCACTGCTCCACTAATTTGAAAAAGCATTTTTGAAAGCTTTGAGAGACATAAAAATTGTTTAAATGCTAGTTAGCATCTACCAAGAGAAATTCTAATTTTCAATGAAGGCATCTGAAGAGAAAAAAAATCAAGTGGGAACAAGGGTGGAAAGAAAACTTCAATAGCATCTAGGACAGTTATATCAATAAAAGGTTGGCAACTGGATTTCATTTATTGTTACAGGCAGATGAAGGCTGAAAACTGCTATACTACTAAAAACCCATCTAGGTATAGTATGCACACATAATTAAGAAATAAAAAAGTAGAGGACAAGCAAATAAGAAAAAAAAAAGGTTCCAAACAATGGTGGTGTATCTATTTTTACAGCACAGGCTGTCCCTCACCATTTCACGTGTTATGTGCTTACCTGGTAACATCCCTCCAGGAACCTGTGACCGGTAAAGAGAATGCCTGCATATTTAACACGTATTCTTTTCTGTATTCATAATGTGAGGCTGCTGCTTTTGACAAAAGGAATGCACAGATTACTTCAATTCCAGGCAATGATTTTCCTGTTGGAAGCAGAGGTTCTCTGTTCATCACACGCTCAGCCTAACTGCCTGATCCACGCGTGTCAGCAAAATACACATCAAGTGATTTGAAAATGTTAATTAAAAAAAAAAAATACCCACTACTAGGAAAACAGTTCCTTTGTCAGATGTGAATACAAGGTACTCTACAGCCTTTTCCAAAGGCTTCTCATCTTAAAATCAGGGCAAGACTGAAAAAAAGAATATTAGATGTTCTGTTCAAATTTCTGATTTGGAACCTGGCTTATTTATTTATGACATTCTGGATTTTAGGCAGCAGGGTAAATACAACTGTAAGTAGAACCACACAACTGTAATTGCAGGAAGGTCACAGATTTCCATGGCCTTGACAAGTGCAAATGGTGTAACAGTTTTCTATAGTGGTGATGCAGGAGCAGAGAATTAATGGCAACTGCACTTAAACATGTTTGCGCCTGCCTGAGTTGAGAGGGGTTTTCAAGTCACTACTTAACTTACAGAGGATATCCTTGCTTGCAAGTGCATGTAGAGTCAAGAAGCAGTTTGGGACAAGAGCGTGGTGAGGAAGAACTAAGCTCTTCACCCACTGCAAGCACTGAAAGCAGTTTACACCTGACGTAACAATGCACCGATTTCAACGGCACTCATCTGCCCACCTCTCCCTACTGAAATTCCCTGCTTATCCAATACTGCAATCTCATTTTCCTGAGATTCTGATACTTCCAAATTTATTCTAAAAGCTTGATTGCCTCCCAAATCCTTACTTATCTGTTCTGAATGGCTCTCCCCACTTTTGAGATGAAAGATGACTGCACTTCCTACACCGTTAATCTTCACTTTCTCTTCCTGCTCAGAAGTTGCAGTATCCAACTCCACCACTTGCAGCCAGTCACCGCTCTGCTGTGTCACAGATATTGCACCGGTGACACAACAGAACCGGGTACAATTATAACACCCGAAGGGAGAAGTCCTAAATATGCTGGGTAGGTCATGCCCCCATAGCTCAAGTCTGTTGAAATCTTTTAGAACAATTGTGTAAGGTATCTATCATTAAAGAGCAAAATGTGTGTTCTGCCTGCCACGGGCTTCGGCACAAGCTTTGTGCTGCCCCTAATGGCATTTCTGAACCCAGGCCAACGGCTGGATTTGGCCGACACACGATGCAGATCGTGAGATCTACCTTCATACAGCAGACGTTGCTCAAAGAATGCAGCAACTCCATGCCCTTTCAGAAGCAGTAGTGGACAAATCTGACTTGCTATTTGTAATGATGCAAATTCATCATTCTGTGAAGTAATGCTTGACTTCATCCACTTGAAGATGTTTTACCTACAATCTACAGAACTTCACATAAGAAACATGCAATGCACAGAACATTGGAGGGGCCTTTTTCAGGAAGAACCAACAGACTTCAGTAAAACCTACAAGCTCAATGAAGAGTTTTTGTGGTGGTGGCTTATAAATTTCAACACCAAGACTTAAAGTTTGTTCCACGTTGCTAAACAAGATGCACAGCCGTGTTGGAGTTTGACCAAAACACTTAAGTTCTGCTGATACTCTGAACAGAATAACAGTTCGGGCTATAAGAAAACCTCAAGGGAGCAGGGGATTTCTGTGCCTTCGTGATTATTGAAGGGACTGCCCACAAAAAGAACTGATGCAAAGCAGAACCCATTTATAGCAGTAACTATAAAAGTAGGGTTTCCTTCAATTAGAGGCCAGGCTGCTACAGGAAGATAAGGAGGGGAAATTCATCCTTCTGGATCAGAGCGGACAAACCATGACACAGCAGCGCAGGAAGCGTGGCCAGCAGTGTTTTCAGAAAGCCACTGACACTATCTCTCACAATGGGTCACGGAGGAAACCGAGGGATCAAGACCAGCATCATCCATTAATGTCAAGGCACTGTGAAGGGAGGATTAGTACAGAGGTACTGTTCCAAGAATGGAAGCGGTCTGAGAGGCTGAGTAGGAATAGATGCTTTAACGTGGAAGAAAGATAATGGAAAATTGTTGTATTAGAATCCATGCTGCCTGACATTAATAGTAGCAGTAAAGGAATGTTCCATGAGCTTGGCAGAACATGTGAAAGACAAACTAACTGGGTCAAGTTAGGCTGGGAAGGTTTGACAGATCAAGGTGGATTATCAGAATTATTTAATGAGAAATTCAGCACTGATGAACTGAAGGAGTACGTTTTAAGGAGCAACCCAATGCACCGTTCCACTCCTAACAGCTTGAACTGCAGACAGAGCAGAACAGGCCCACGATGAGCAGGCCAAAGAGTACCACCGCTGTGCAGTACTATGCAGGACAAGCCAAATGATGTGGGAACTACAGCATTCATCTAACACTAATATATTTTAAAACAAAATGAGCTCAGTCCTAGAAATCAGTGTTGTGTTACTGTTAGAACCAGAAGAGTCTTGAGACGTTTCTGTAACCATTACGCTACCGAATGCTGGTAAAACTATTTTCTGATGCTGCATTCAGAAGCAGGCTAGTGGAATACTCAGCAGCAGCAGAGCAGGTTTCATACCATCAAACACCTTGAAGTTACTGGGCTAGTAATTTATCATACTGTGTAGAAGCTGTCACTAATATTTGCACCGCTTGTAAGTGGGGTAGAAAGGCATAATATTTATTCCAACTTAATTCTGGGTGTCACACTACTGCTGAACATCAGAGCTTTATATGGACACCCACACCTTCATGCCAGTGGCACAAGAGAAATATGACTGGCAATTGCAGAAGCTTATTTAAAGCTCATGTCACTTTTGCTCGATTCCAGAAGAGCTCAAATGGTCTGTAATTAACACACATGTGTTCTTAAATATACAATTCCATCATAATTGGAAGCAGTGACTGGAATGTCATAGCAGTACCTCTATTAACAGTTCCTATTTTATAATATTCTGACACATGCGTTACAAGCACTTAACTATGATGTAACCTTTGTATAGTTTATTGAAACTTTATATATATTGATGTCGCTTTGTTTCAAATACCATCAGGGAAGAAAAATTTAGGTCATTGGATTGCTTTCATCTCACCATTTCTTCATGGGCAATGTGTTACAGTACTCCATAAAGACCTACTAAAAATCAAGTTCTTGACAGAGGCAGATATTCAACAAGGACTGGATAACGAGAACGCACATGAAAAAAACACATGGACTCATAAATAGATATACTGTGGTATTAAAAGACAAAGTAAAAATATAATAAGAGGTGAAGTCCATTTATCTATATGAAGTTAAAGATCTCTGCTAACATTATGCAACTCCATTAGTGTCAGCCAAGAAGCATGACCACTACAAATAATAATTCATGCCATTGGTTAAAAGCAAAAGAAAAACAGAAGTGCTTCATAAGCTCAGTGATGTATTGGCACAAGGAGAAACTGGTGATGAAATCAAAAAGTTCCCATGCATCTCAGAGCAGAGGTTCTGGAATAGTCTTGGGACAGACATGAACAACCTACAGAGCTTTAAGATCAAAGCAGATAATGTTATGAATGGAACTATAAAACCCTGCTGACTGCAGCAGCAAGGGCAATTACTGGCACCCAGGAGAGGCTTCTCACAGGCTGTTCTACCAGGTTCTGCCCCGTTCAGTCTCAAACATTTGTTTCTTGTATGTGAAATACAAAACCAGACTGAAAAACAGCATTTTCTAATCTTGCATTTTTAAAAAAGGAAAATATTTCATCTCAAAAAAAAGAAAAAAACACCAATCCAACAATAAAAGGAGCCATTAGAGGCATACACCATTGTCATGATTCTTCTTGTGGGTAACAAACCAATTGAGAATGGAGAGTGTTTATATCACCTTCTGTTCTCTGCTCCATTCACAATGACTTACCAACATTTCTCTGCCCTTTGTCTTTGTTATATCACATTTGAAACTTCTATGGGTAGGAATCATATATTGCTGAATTCTTAACGTAGTCCCAAGTGCTGCAAAATAATACGCAAATGGTCTCACGGAGACTGCATTTGTAGACTAAGCATCATCCCTCATCCAATTATCTTGATTCTTTTTATTGCTTTTTCTGCTATTTCTTCTGAACCTGCTATAATTTGTGGCAATCCAAATTGCAGACAAGTATGCTGATAACTGCTGCAGCCACATACTTTTCATATTAAGTCTATTCATTCATTTATATATATATATATGTATGTATTCAACAGTGGTAGTACCTCACAGCACGAGCCTTTCAGTTTGTGATTCCTGTGCCTGTTATTAGGTATTCCTAGCTTTGTGTACTCAGAGCAGCCTCTCCCATTGTAAAATCCATGGAATTTCAGCATCTGGAAAAGCTGTCCAACAACTTCCTGGGCAACCAAGGAATTACTGGATGTGCTCCATTCCATGGAGCTCAGCAATTTCTTTTGTTACAACTTTTACATCGACGTTTTTGCATAAATATGTTAAAGATACATTTTTACCATGAACAGGAGATCCTTCCTCAGCAAACAGATTAGGTTCAAGGTTTTTCAGAGAACTTCTGCCCTCAAGGCGCGCAAGCAGCTTCAACAAAAAGATAGAAGAGACATGCTGTTACCTCAAAATAATGGAGTTGGGAATTACTTTCAAAGGATTCCAACAACGGGGAGTTTTCAATGACAGTTCTATTTTAAAATGTTTTCATAAATCCATATGCAAACCCACAATATGGAGTACAGCAGCAAAAGTTTCCATCCTTACAAACACGGGTCCAACGGCAATAAGGAGTGGATGCACAGCAGCAGAAATAAAGGAGAAACAGGAAA
Source organism: Numida meleagris (assembly GCF_002078875.1). Classification (NCBI taxonomy): domain Eukaryota; kingdom Metazoa; phylum Chordata; class Aves; order Galliformes; family Numididae; genus Numida; species Numida meleagris. The sequence goes on from NC_034410.1 coordinate 6,060,962, forward strand.
ACAAAATGAAAAATCTGCACAGGCAGACTAGCAAGAGGGATTACCTCTGGTATAGATCAGTGCAGGCAATTGACAGAACAAAGGGACAGAAGATGATGTGTAATAACCATCACCTCCATGCTGCTGGTTGAGAGGTGAAGCATTATCCGTCATCAGTCTCCCGAGTCAGTCTCACTGCACACTTATACATAAAAACGTGCACATTTCATTTGAAAAGTTGTGCAGGACTCTCGAGGGCTACCGGTCCTATCATATTAGAGCTACCTGTTCAAACGTGGTATAGATTAAAAATGATCCGAAGTAATTAGCCACCGATGGCTTCCCAAGAACCTGCGTAAGGCAAGTCCTGATTTGTAAAGCGAGCTCCTCCAAAGCACACTGCAAAGCGAGCCCACTGTAAAACGAGTTAGCCAAAGTTCATGGGCAATTTCTTAAATTGACAGCTATTTGCATACCAAGCAGAGAGGCATTCACCCAACTCCACGGTGCAGTTTTGGCATAGGAGAATCAGTGCTTCACCCAGTGCAGGAGCTCCTGTTCCCTGCGAGTAGCAACACAGGTGGGAAGGGACCCTCTGGGATGCGCAGAGCGCTCTGAGCACCAAGTATTTAATTCTGCAGGACGCCCAGCTGTCATTTAAAGATTTAAGCAAAATGAACAAAATCTTGTTTGGTTTGATTGCATCCTCCTTAAAGCAAGTCATGAAACGAGCACAAAGCTTTAAATGCACGCCGCCTTATCTCACTTTCCTCCCTGCCGTATCGAGGAGGAGCTTTTGCTCTGAATTCTCTTAAAAGCTGTTTAAACAGTTGTGCATGTGTTTGCCTTTAATAGCGGAATAAAGCCGCATTAAATGGCCCTGAATTTACTCGAAGTGGTCATGATGGGAATCTAAGTGTGACATTTCCATTGACATTTTAGCATTCCCTTCCATTAACAAAATGTCAATGTGTTTGCCTTTGTTTGCCCGTTCCCATGTTTCCAGGAGAGCTTTCTGACAAGCCCACCGAGGGGCCATGAAACACCGGGCTGACCTCGCTCTGGACCTGGGGACCCTCCTGTCACACTTCACGTGTTGGCGCAGCAAACAGAACACACGAAGAACTCTTGATTATTTTGGGAACCAGTAGGGTGGACATACATAGAGAAGAACATCGAAACCTTTACGAGCCCCTATACATGCAGCCCAAATGCAGCTGTCGCCGCCCAGAGCCCTGCAGCAGCCCAGGTCCGTGGCAGAAGCTCACCCCAGCAGCAGGGCCAGGGCTCTCCCCCCACTCATGCAGCACAGCAAGCTGACAGACAGGAAACCACCACAAGCTGCTGCTCCTGATGCCCTTCAGCTCCCAGCAACAGGACAGGGGCTGGGAGCAGCAGCACTGCTGGGTTGCAACACAAGGCCCTAAGGAAACGCATCTCTGCAGCCTGCTGCTCCCACATTTATCTCTACACTAACAAATACACTCCCTGCAGACTTTTTTTTTTTTGGGGGGGGGGAAAATGAAGAGCCCCTTTCTCTTCTCAGACTATCACCTCTTTAGACGACTGCTGCAGCATTGGAAACACACAGCAGAGCGACTGCTATTGTTTAAATACGAATCCGTCATTGTTTAAATGAGTTTATACACTCGTTTTAAATAACTACAGGTGTTCATTCCGAGCAGTCCTCCTGTAAGTAATTTATGGTAATTTGCTGATGATAGCGCACCTGTGTTTTTATCAAACTCGTATTTACTTCCGAGTTCTGAAGCAGAATCTCCAAAGGCACTTGCCTCATTAGTGTCCCGCTGTGAGCAATGGGGTTTCTGGCAGAAGGAGTGAACAATTTGCCTTCCCAGCTCACAAGGGTTTGTCCACACTCCGACAGAAGTGACAGCAGCTGAGCTGTACCGCGATGAGGCAGCAGACAGGGATCCCTCACCTCTGCAGGCACGACAGTGACAAGGCAGGTTTTCCCAAATCAGCAGGAGCTGCCTTGGCTGTTCTCCAGGGAAGGCATTTCCACATTGCTTACTTACACTGTCTTCCAGAAAAGGGGGGAAAGGGAAAAATCTATGGGGATTAAAGGGTGCTCTCAATGGTGAAAGTCAGGCGTCTCAGAGTAGTGCTGGGTAAAGCCCTGCCATGGGGAAAAGCTCGGGGAAAAAAAAAAAACACCCATAATTTCAAATCATGTAATACAGGCTTCTGATTCTGTAATTTAACTGTAGACGTTCGTTTCTTCCTTTATAATGCTCTTTCATCTTCTTTCATAGAAAACGTCACCTCTTAGCAACATCCCGGGGGGAGGTCTCCACTTGTACGCACTCTTGAGAAGTGCAATTATCCACACAAGAAACTGCACACAGGTGCATGGAGTAGGGAACAAGCTATCCAGCATGAGTTGGGTTAAATGTCATTAATGACAATGCTCCAATGTTTCAGCAATGTCTTTTATAATTTATGAATTCCATCTTTTAAAATAAAGAAATATGCATTTGGGCAGTCCCATCGACTAAAATATTACGTGCTTGTACCATATAGGTTTCAACAGAGCTAGGCATAAAGGTAAGCATACGTGTACGTCTTGTCAGAAATATTACTTAATTAAAATGTTAAAGAAATTCAAATTAAATACTGGAGCTCTGCTAAGGGCTGCGAGCTAACCTACAGGCTATTTGGAAGCACGAATCTATCTCATGCATGAGACAAAACTCAATTCTCAACCACCACAACCGCTCCACCTGAACTTCTGTAAACTTCGGGCACGAAAACGTATGCTAGCAATTCATCACTTATTTTACTGTGACATACCAATCGTGTTTTGTGAAACGTTCTAATTTGCTGCATTAATTACACCGAAGAATAAAATTACAAAGCTGTGGTCTCTGTATAATCCTCACTACAATCAGATCTTAAGATCAGGACGTTGGAGGAAGTTTATTTTCAATGAAACGCTGCTCGAAGGGCTTTCACCATTTGCCTGGATGATGCACATCACTCCTATGGAGGTGGTGGGGTCACCGTCCCCAGAAGCGCCCCAGAGCTGTGGAGATGTGGTACTGAGGGCTGCGGTCAGTGGGCATGGCGGCCTGGGTTGGACCTGGAGATCACAGTGGTCTTTTCCAACCTTAATGATTCTGTGTACTGTAAGATTCTATCAACCCATCGGTTCCCACCTTGCTCAGGTTTGATCATCTATGACATTTTAAATGCCCAAAGGCCTTAAGAACAGAAGTCCCTTACAATAAAATAGTGTTTCAACGTAGAATAATTATGATCACTCACGTTTCTATGCTTTTATGTACTCCACATAGCGTATTGCGATAGGGTAAGACACAAACCTCCAGGCAATTAACTTGCTGATTGCAGGCAGGAATAACAAACGCTTCAGGGTAGGAAAAACCCAACAAACCCCAAAACTCAACCCCCTTAACGTATGAAGAATAAGATTCTACCTTCCACACGGCATGTAAACCAACACCAACACCAACCCCTCCCCATCTGTCTCACAGCTCTTCTTCCTCACAGCACCCGCTGCGCCGTTCGGGAGCGGGAGAGCGAAGAAAACACTCATAGAGATATTAACTGTCACAGCTCGTAGCGCTCCCCGTCTTACACCGCCGCCAGCAGCCAGAGCCGAGCCGCCACAGCGCCCGCCGCCCCCCTCAGGCGCCGCCCGCCCCCTCCCGGAGCCGCACTCCAGGGCAGGCGGGGGGAAGGGCGGTAGAGCGGGGGCGGGCGGGCGCGGCTGTGCGGCCCGGCTGCTGCCGCTACCCCTCCCCTCACGCACCGCCCCCGCGGGGCCCGACCGACGCGGGGGTGCCCGGCCCTGCCTGCGCGTTTACGCAGCGCCCGCCTTGAAGGGGCGGCATAGGGTCGGGCGCTCCCTTCCCCGGGCTGCGAGGAGGGAGAGCGCGCAGCCGCCATTGCCCCTTGGGGGCCTCGGGGGTTCTGAGAGAGCGGGGGCAGCGCCTCACCTGAGTGCCCGACTCCGCCCTCCGGAACGCGTCACCCATGGCACGGCCGGGGGAGGGGGCGCCGCTCCGCTCCCGCTCCGGCCCAGCGGGCTGCGGCAACTGCGCAGGCGCGCTGCGGCTGGGCGGCCCCTGGCCGTTCTGTGCGCATGCGTGGTTCAGCCCCTTGGGGAGGGCAGGGTAGGGTAGGGTGGGTGCTGTGTGCTGTTAGGTCCGGGGTTTGAGTCTGTTGCTCTCTTCGGCGCTTGGCGTTCCCGGGGGAACAGTCGCCATAAGGGGGGCAGCTGTTTGTTTCTGTTTATAAAGGGCTTATCTCGTTATAGGTTGTTGGGTTTTTTTGTTTATTTGGTTTTCTCTTGAGGTGGAGGTGGGCGTTTAGGCAGGGCTGGCAGCATTGGGCGTGGTGCCTGTCAGGCAGGAGGCTGCAGCCCTGCCCTGTGCCACCACAGTGTGCTGTGCTGGGCTCTGTGTTCACTGCAGCCGCTGCCTAAACAATCCTTGTGGCTTCTGGGAGAAGTCCCTCTTCCCAGTTTTGCAGCAAAACGTGAGGAGCACAGGCTGCTGTGTACAGAAGCTGCCGGATAGGGCTGAGGTGACTCAGAGGAAACTCATCAGTGTGGCAGTCATTAAGCTCCGACGCTGGTGAAATTGCCCCTGCAGAAGCTAGCTATCAATTATGGTTTATATTAAAAGGGGTCTGGGATATTTTACATGCATACCTCTAAATGAGTCGGCCTCACGTGGTGTGTGGTGCTCCAGGGCAGTATCCCAATGCCCAGTGAGGCTCTGGCGTGGTTGGTGGTGGCCCATTGGCCTCAGCTGTGCAAGGCAGCAGGGGAAGACTTGGAGAACCTGTTTGTGCTTTGCGTAGGCTCAGTGCTAACCAGTGGGATAACTACAGCAATCCTACTCCCTGTATCTGCATATCAAAGGACAGCAGTGATACCATCCCTTTGGGATGAGGGAGGTTATCGGTGATACTGCACGTTCTTATAGATAGGAGGAAAAACCAGTGGTGGAGTTCTTTGTTTCTTCAGAGAAGTCAAGTTTGTCGGCATGAAAAGAGTGTCTGCTAGTGTGAGATTGAATCTACCACGAATCAGAAAAAGCTAACCTCAAATGGAAGGCATAGGCTTTGTTTACTCTTTCAACCCTCTTTCAGCCCCAAATACGCTCCTTCTAATTCAAAACACCCCGCTGTTGCCACCTAGTTCAAGGTTTTTAGCTGGATGCCATCTGCCTCCATGAAGACAGTCACATTTAATCTAATTCCAAACTGTACTTTCAGTGTCAGGTCCTCAGTGTCAGTGATCGTTGTCTCGATGAATCACAGGAAGTAAGTACGCTTTTGGACAGCTGTTGTAGACTTTCTTATTCTCTGGGTATAGATACATGTAAAATTATCAAAAGCAAAGGAGATGGTTAGCTCTCTCGTATAGAATCATTAAGGTTGGAAAGGACCACTAAGATCAACTAGTCCAACCATCAAGCTATCCCCACCATGCCCACTAAACCATGCCCCTCAAAAAGGTAAGAAGGACTTGGATGGCATTGTGGGGACACATAGCATGAAATTCAATTTCAAAGGTCAGACAACCTTAAGAGTTGTGTGTCTGACTGTTATAGTACTATAGAGGTCTGGAGCATGTTCCCTGGAAGAATTCAAAAGGTTTGTTAATTAGAAGTGATTGCCCTTGAAGCTGACTGAAGATTGAACCTAACCCAACAGTAGAGCGGACTCATTGTGAATTATGACAAAGACACTACTCATTGCATCAACCACGTGATTTTTTTTTTTTTTAATTATAGCCTCTTTGTTGCTGTTCTCCTCTAATTAATGCCACTGTGCTAGTTTTAAAAAAGCAATTGCTGTTTGAATTCGGAAACATAAAATACCCATAAATGCCAGTTGACTGAAACCCACTCCTACCTCATCACTTACCACTGTCTGTATTCCAATAGGGTCCTATGGGAACTCTGTGTGGGTGAACAGTTTTGGTATTATAATCTATTGCAAGATGAAGTATCACAGTCGAATGGGGATCAAGTGACAAAGATTCCAGAAAGAAAGGCTAAAAACACTGAATTCACCAGAGCAGTAAAAAATTAGATATTTAATGGCCTGATATGTTTAGTGCATAACAGAAATGTGTAAATCAAATAAGTAAGTGATCATCTTGATGGGCAGATTACAGTAGCCACCTCTCTTATGTTTCCTTTGCATTCATTTGCTTTATAAAGAATCACATTTTTGCTTTTTACTTCTGTCAGTCCAGTTACTTTTCTTGGCATATAAAAAGTGAGGTTTTGGCAACTATACATATTTCAACCTTTAACCAACCCCACGCCTTACGCAGATCTTTGTCTACCAAAATCCCTGCACTCAAGCAGTCAGCACCGCTGGCATCTTACCAAATATATTTTCTTTTTTCAGAATTGCCAGTGTATTTCTCATCCATTTGCCTTTATGTGTGTAGCAAATCTCTGTGTTTACGTTGTTCCTTTAGAGAAAATCATAGGTAAACAAGAAGACTCTCTACCATTGGCTTCATCAAAGACAGGATTCTACTCTCTGTTTCTGTTTGTTTCATTCTGTTTATATTCTTTCTTATTTCTCTGCAGCATTCCTGAGCAATAGGAAGCACCAGGAGTACAATATCCTACCTGCACATTATTCTGTTTTTCTACTACATAGAAGAATCCTCCTTAAGACGGAATCCACCTTAATGCAACGTGGTTATAAGTAGATCATTCTATCCAGGGACTCCATGCCCCAGCACTCCTGTTTCTACAGGCAGAAAATTAGTCTTCCTTTGTTTGGCATGTGGGGAGCCTGAGGGTGCCCCTTGAGCCATAGACACTGTTTATGTAGCAATTCAGCAGCAGGAGCAATGACTTTTCTAATAGCAGAAAGATCAGGCTCTAGGGGTATGCATCTCTGTCTGCATAAAGTGTATGCTGTGGAGAAAATTCCTCTTTCCTACTCTACATTTTGAACATCTTCCACGATGAGAGGTTTTCCCCTGCACATGTTTAAGACATTCATTGTCAAGAGAGAAAATGACGGTGCTAGAGAGGAAGGTATTTAAAGTGGAGTTGCAGCCTTAAGCAAAATGATCTTTTATTTTTTATTTTTTGGTATTTGCTTATTTATCCATTCATCATTACTCATTTCAGCCAACAGAAGGAAACTGGGTTGGGTTCTGGGGAAGGAAGGACTTGCATGGGTGCCCTGGGGCTGCAGAGACCTGAGTAGACTGTTTATATAAACATTAGCATTTTTTTTTTTTTTTTTTTAAGACACGAAGTCCCAACCTTAAATTGCCAGTTGGTCTGCAATACAGAGACAGCCCAGAGAATTAACACCCCGTCCTGGAACAAGGCCTGAGGTAAGAGCTAAATAATAGGGAGAAGCACAAAGAAAACCAGTGCGGTGACAAGAAATGTAGACTGTGTGAGGATGTTTGCAAAAAGGATAAAATACATCAAGCTTTCATATTTAATTAGGTAATAACTAAATTAGAAACTGGAATTCAAATGTTTCTTCCTTTAAGCAGTTTTTTTTTAATCACAGAGATTTTGTTCCAACATGAGCTTCATCACTTTTGGTGTATTGTCACTTAATGTTCCTTGCAAGATTTGTGTGGGTGACATTCCAGCACAAACCAGCTCCAAACGGATCTTCTAGGTTGAAAACAGTTTGTTCATATAGTTGAATTAAACTCTTTAGTAAAGTCAGCTGTTGTTTTGCTCATTAACCTCTAGACTCTTGAACACCTTCACTCCAAATGTGACAAGTTGGCTATCTGAAAACTCACTTAAGCAGAAGAGTCACTCCGAAAGACAAAACAGAAAGATCTCATTTTTTCAGTCTGCCTTGTTTACTCCTTTGTCAAGTAACGCTCAAAACCCAAAAGGCTGATGAACTAAAGAGCACCTCAAAGTTGTAAGAGAGTCTCAGCTAGTATTGATAACAACAATAACCATTTTGAAAGTTCTGACTTAAGGTAGATGTTGAATCTGCAGGTGGCAAAGCAAATGATGAACTGCCTTTCAGATTATGCACAACCTGTCTGTTGTGTGACTCCTCCAGTTTCATGCGGTTGATTTCTGCCCCGCTGTTCCAAGTTTCTCTCAATAACTGAAGTGATCTGTCACTGGGCTTTATTAGATTTTCTGAGAGCAGATGGCTGATTCTTTTTACCTGGAGAGCTGCCACTTTCTGTAGATGCATCTCAGTTTTACAGTGGTATAATTTATCCGTTTGTGTGACAAATAAGCAGGTTAAATTATAAGGGTGTTATAATTTCAGTGACTACAGAGAAGGTGATAGATTTGCTGTATAACCTGGGAAAAAAAAAAAAAGAGGAAATAATTAATCCATTGGTGGATGGGCTGCTGGCCATGAAGAAACAACCCAGGTCGTTACAAAATTCTGGCATCCGTTGTAAAGTTTCAGAGCTGGTTACTGGATATTCTGCTTTACATTTCGGCTTGCAGAGCTACATCATAAATAAACTTGGTCTGTGCAGCCATTCACATATACTCATGAGTAGACTTCTTATTTCTGGAGGTTGCCTTTTATCAGCTTGTATTGCTGAGTTTGAATTCCTCTTTGTTTGTTTGCACCAGGTTGTTCTTTTCCTGCTGCTGCTTCCGTCCTGTTTGAATAATTTTGTGCTGGTTCACTGTGAAACTGCCAGATATGCCTTATGTAGCAGTTAGCCACATAGATAAGGACTGGTTTTGTCTTGGTGACATGGCGAGGGCTATTTCTTGCTTATACAGAAGCTGTCTTTATTTGGCACCTGATCTGGGACCCAGTTTAAGTTAGCAATAAATTAAAAACTTCCAGAGAGGAGCATGCAATTTATGGAGACAGATGAGGAGTCAGTGGTGACTGCAGAGGGAGTTTGGTTCTGAGTACTCTAGCTCCGACCCCTGAGAGCCCCCATCACTGCTCATACCCCACAGACAAGAATAATACGTATTTTGCCCCAGCCAAACATGTCTGATAAAATGCTCTCCATTTCTACAAAGCTGTTTGATGGATGATCTTTCTAAGTTCTACTCATGCAAGTTTCCCCTTTAAATGTTGATGCCCTTACAAACCTCAAGTTTTACAAATGTGGCAAAAAAGCCATACGGGTGGTATGGCCTTGCTGGAAAATTAATGCAAATCCTAGGCTTATCAATAGAAATGAATTAGTAGGTTAATTAATTAGTTATGTATGCCACGCTGGATATGCTGCTAAAGGGTGCATCCAGGTAGCTGACATTGAGTCAAAGCCAACTGGTATTCCTTAATGAAAGCAAACCAAACCTTGCCCCTGTTGTACAAAGAACTAATGGTACAGTTCAAATGTGCATTTCAAACCATGATGTAAAGCCCAGGAAAGAATAAGTGAATAATCCAGGCCATTTTCTTTTTTCTTTTTTTTTTTATTTTTTTAAGAACTGACTAGGGAATCCCCATTTTACCCTTTTTACACAAATTTAGCATTAAAGTTTCTGTTTTCTGTAATCCCCGCGGACCTCCTGTCAGCGTGAAATATACATCTATTTCTTTTCTTTTTGATCTTAACACTTGTAAGTAATAAATAATTGATTGCCAAAGGAATTCTGGGAATATATTCAGCCCTAAATTGAGCACTAAACTATTTGCAAATGTGCCTAGGCACCAGCCCAAAAGATACATCAAAAGAATGTCAATTGGATATTGGGAAGCGAAGTGCCATCACATGTTAGTATTAAGAAGCATAAAATATAAGTAGAGAGATAACAGCTGTCAGAACTGATGGTGGTAGTAATAGAAAAAGGTATGTTTTTATAGAAGGCTATAAACCTTTGTTTAAGCTAGACCACACTTTCACCTCAGTAATGACTCTCCAGGCCATATTCAGAGAACGCCTCATTTGTTGGCTACTGTCTTGAAAGTGGGGCTTGATAGTGAACTTACCCAAGAGATATCTACAACTTCATCTGAATCATCTTTGAAATAAATCCATTAGAAAGAATTGGGGTGTATCTGGCCGCCTTTGGTGTGGATGACAGATTCACTGTAGCAGTCTTACTTCACTGTGTCTACAAGCCCCAGCATGAGCTTGGTCAGTAATGCTAGTCTGCTTCTGTGGTTGTGCTCGCAATGCAGACAAATCCAATACTTGAATGCCTGTTGAACATATTTAGATGTTGTATGATGCTAGTTTTGCCACTGCAACTGAAAAACACACAAATAACAAGAACACAATGACAGGGAATGACAAGGATGAATGAACATGGATTCATTTACCAATGGTAAATCACGTTTGACCAACCTCGTTGGTCAAATATATGGTTAAGTTACTGGCTGCAAAGATGAGGGAAGATTGATGAATGTAATAATATCTCATCTTTAGTAAGGTTTGACAACATAGCATTCGTATCTGGAAGCTGAGTAAGTAAGGGTTTGATGAGCAGAGTGTAACATTAGTTGAAAATTGCTTGGACCTTGAGATGTGATGAACAGAATCAGTAGGCCAATGCCCAGCTGGTGACTGGTAAGTAGTTGAGTGCCCAGGGTTGATACTGGGGCTGAAACTATGCTAGTATTTTCCTTGTGTTCAGTGAGAATGCAATCTCAGAAAGCGTGCATGTGGTGCTACACTGGGGGAAATGACTGTCACACTGAACTGCTTCAGCCCAGAAAGGTCCTGAAATACATTATCTGAAGTATCAAATATTACCTGAAGTTGCGGAATCTCGATCCTTTGAGATTTTGAAGCATCAGCCAGATAAATCTGTGACTGACTTGATTTAGAGTTGGAGATAGCCTGAATTTGAGTAGGAGGTTGGTTCAGATGACCTTTGGGAATTTCTTGCAGTCAACATTTCTCTGATTCTGTAATCTTTGTTTCCACACAGCAGCTAGAAGAGTCACGAGTGAGTTTGTTCGTGACCTATCCTGGACCTGTTAGGTTTGTCTTGTTTGGAAGTTTCTTGCATCTGTTTAAATGAAACACCTGTGACCAGAGGCGTGTATCAAAGCTAGCTTTGCACTGGCGTTGTCAGAAGCTGTTCCGACTTGTGGTGCTATGGGAAGCTATTTTCATGTCCATGACATAGGTTTCATTCGCCTCAGAGATTCTCTGGGTAAGACAACTTGCAGTAACTCTTAGGAGGTAATTCCACATATGGAGTGTTGCAAAGAGAGCGTGCTTTATCCATGTTTGTTTGGCATGCTCGTGGTTCTGTCATGAGGATGGAGGATAGCCATAGGAGTGACACAGAATAAACTCAGCCAGGAGTTCACTGATCCGTAGTTTTTCTGTCAGAGAATACAGGCTGGTGGTAAACAAAAGTCCTCAAGGACTTTCTTTTGATGGAATAAAAATGGGGAAGGTTTTTTTCTGTAAATTTTGGAGACATCATCAGTTAGTGATTTCAATGTGACAATTGGCTCGTGGAAAAAGGTTTTTCATAGATCTTGAAGTTAATTATACTAAAATATCTGAATGACAAAGGCCATAGCTGAGATGAAACATTTAAAAAATGTTCTTGTTGGCTCACTAGTGGATTAGAGTACAAGATTTTGCTCTTTTGGTTTTGAAATTGTGAAGCTCCCCTGGGATGGAAACCTCTTCATACTGCATGTAAGGCTGAATAGACATCTAAGGTTATGTTACATTAGGGAAGCACAAAATAGCCCTGTAGCTTGGGAACACAGCCCTGTATTTTGATTTCCTATATTCACTGCGTTCAGGCACTGGTGAAAAAAATATCACTTTGAGATAAGAAGCATTTCTCTAATTTTTAAACATATTCACTTTGCTCGTGTTCATACCTATTTTAATACTTGATTTTCTGCAAATGTCAGTAAGATGCTGATAGGAATGTTCACTGAGGCGGCACGTTTTTTAGTGAGCGTTCAAGTATATTATGAATGAAAATGAATTCTAAATATATATAAGGCATCAGATTTGTTATCAACTGTATGGTTTGTGCACTCACATAAACAGTCACGGCCTGAGTTTTCTGATGGTGCATGTTTATAATGAACTTGCTGAGAGATCTGAGATCTGGTAATGGTTCTTTATGGAGGAGAAAGTATATGACAACATTCTTTATCTGCAAATGGCGTTTTCTGAAGTACTGTCTCTGATTATCTAGATTGTAAAAACATGGTCACCTCTTCTGCTGCCTTAATTTTTAATAAGCAGTGCAGCAGTGAATTAAGTTATATGTAAACACTAACTGATAATTAAGCACTTCACTACAACAAATCTGAGTAATATGAGATTTTTAGTGTGGAGACTAAGGCTGCAGTTGCCTTATGCTTTGAAATTACACAAATTCAAGCTGCTGCTGCAGGACATGGCTCCTCTCTGGGCTGCAGGTTCATGCTGCCTCTTTGTGCTGTGCTATGGTTGGGATCTCCAAGGTGGATTTCTTCCATGTGAAATTTACTGTCTCAAAGTGTATTTACTGTGTTTCTCTTCTGAAGCACAAAGTGAAGTGCCCAGAAGGAAACACCCTGTTGCTAGGCCATCTGAAGGTGATCCAGAATGTTATTTGTGCCTGGCCCAAAGCAGGGTTGTTTCTACCCTTGAATTTGCCAGGGAATTGCAGTAGGCTTAAAATAATTTCTGTACAAATCCCCTGACACCACCAGAGTTTCAACAAAAATGATTTTGCCCAGAGTGGCAACTGCAGTAAGAAATGTTATGATGCCTCCCAAAGACCTGCAGGCAAGCACTAACCTGGATTTACTAAACAGAGGGTCCATAACAAATGAGATGGGGTAAGTCAGTGTGTTAATGCATTGGAACAGACTGCCCAGGAGATGGCGGATCACCGTCCCTGGAAGTTTTCAAGAAACATGGAGATGTGGCACTGAGGGACATGGTTAGCGTGCATGGGGATGGGTTGATGGTTGGATGTGATGGTCTTTGAGGTCTTTTCCAACCTTAATGATTCTATGGTTCTGTGGAGGTGTAGTAAACTTGTGGGAGCTATGACCACAGATTTCTGGGAGGCTCTCCGTGTCCATGTGGCATTTCACAAGTTCAAAAGCAATTACAAGGATTCTGTGCATCAAGAGCAGGGTGTCTGAGGACTTATGACCGTTCATAAAGGTCACTAGATTCACAAAGGCCGCTGTATTTCTGAGAGACCATTGCAGTTGCCAGTAAATCTTTCTATTGCTGCGGTCATAGTCCAAGATCAGCTTCTCACTGAGTGTAATGTCACTAAAATTGGTGGCGGGTTTTTTTATTGCTTTTTTATTGCTTTTCTGAATTTAAGGATAACATCATTAAATTGTGAATTATTTAGACAGTCACGGAGTTATTGTGACCCAGAAGAGCTCTTTTCACCCCATTCTCTGGAGTCATCAGCTGACTGCAGTATTTTCCTACCCTACCACAGTGAACCTAATAGTTACTTGGAACAACTGAATAAAATACCCAGACTTTTGATCTCTACTCTCCTTTCCTTCTTGCTCTTGGCAAAAAAAATCCTGACAAATGAAATCTTCACTAGTGTAGTCCCCAGTCCCCTAGATTAAATGAAAAGGTAGAGTGGAGGTAAAAAATAGTATTATCTGGGTAATTTTATCCATTATTATAATTAAAACTGTGTATGAGCAAGTGACCTCCAACTTCTCAAGAAATGAGGTGCCTCTGAGGAATTAAACAAAGCTAGATAGATGAGGAGTCTTAGGAATAGTGAAAGGGAACACAAATAGGTCAGCTAGCTCTCCTTGCAAGCAGCTCTGCAAATGTTTTAACAGACATAAATTAGGGGCCTGGCAAACCAAGAGGAAGCAGCCCTGATAAGTTTGAGCGATTGTGGAAGTAGCTTTTGGAGGCAGAGTTCCAACTTTATCTGCATCTTTGATATTTTTCTCTTTCTCTTGGGATCCTATCTTGGGAAAAAATATCACATTTCACAATCCAAGCTAATTAGCCAACAACTGTGATTTAAATCATTAATTACAAGCATCTCCGCTTACACATGACTATGCATTGACCTTTGTATGGCTAGATGAACTACTGTACACGCAGTGTGTGTTGACCACAGCAGTAGAAATTAACTTTGATTTTCATTTCTCTGGGTTATCTGCTCCCTTTCAGTTAAACAACAGGTGCATCAGGCCCAGCTAGTGCTGAGGTGACTGCTGACATTCTCCAGCTGTGCATTTATTGTCTGCTTCCATTCTTCTTTGATTTTTTTCCTCCCTTTTGTAGGATGAAAGTAATGGCAATGCGGGATTCTAAATATACCCGAGCAGCTCACAGGTTCTGTGATTGTGCTGGAGGCTGTGTGAAATCTGCAGGCAACAGCATGCCTGCTTGCAGTTTTGCTTTAGGTGAGAAGCTGTTCAGTGCCTTAAGACAAAGTCAGAGACATAAAGTCCCAAAGGCTAATTCACTGGAGGAGATACTGGCAGTGTTTGCCTGAAACACACCCCTTAGCAGGCAGTGTCCCTGCTGGAAAACAGGGAGTGTAATTCAGTGGTGGATCTCCATTACAATGAATTAGACACCCACAAACAGACAAGTTTGTCAAGTGAAACACTGCTGAGAGAGAGCAGGGGAAGAACCATCCGTCCATCCTCACAGGGGAACCCTAGGAATGCCTGATCCTACTGAGGCATGTATTCCTTTAGCGCCTCAAGCCTTCTAAAGCATACCCTGCTGCTCCCTCACCTCCTACTTCCAGCATACTTCTCCTGGGTAACAGTGATAGGGCGAGAGGTAATGGCATCTCTTCCTTCTGTCATATCAATTCAGCATGGTGTCATCTGCAAACTTGCTGAGGGCACACTCAGTCCCACTGTCTTTGTCACTGATAAAGATGTTAAAGAGTGCCGGTCTCAAACCCGCCTCCACCTGGACATAGAGCCGTTGACCACAACCCTCTGGCTGTGGCCATCCAACCAACTCATTGTCCATCAAATTGTCCAGCCTTGAAATCCACATCTCTCCAATTTAGAGATAAGGATGTGGTGCTGGATCGTGTCAAAGATCCTGTACAAGTCCAGGTAGATGACATCAGTTGCCCTTCCTCTGTCCACCGATGCTGTCGCTCCATCATAGAAGGCCATCGGATTGGTCAGGCACGATCTGCCTTTGGTGCAGCTGTGCTGCTGCCTCTGATAACCTCCTTATCTCACTCAGCTTTCAGGAGGATCTGTTCCATGATCTTCCCAGGTGCAGACATGAGGCTCACTGGCTTGTAGTTCCCTAGGTCTTCCTTTTTCCTTTTCTTAAAAATGGGAGTGAATATATACTAAGATGACAAGGTATTTGTTTTTTCCCTGGTGCTTTGCAGGATGTACCAATGTTTCACAGCAATTTTGAGACAGTGTTAAGGGCTCATCATGTTTCTTCTTTTCTAGACCTCAGGTAAGTTTGTATTCCAAAGTTCTGCCTCAGCTGATTTATTTTTTTCTGTTTTTTAAATTTAGTTTAGTTTAGTTCTTGTGATAGCTACTTGATAAGATAGCAGGTGGTTAGCATCACTATTTGGGAGTATCCCCAAATTGGCTAAGGTCAGGATTTCCTCATAATGTAAGTGGGAAGACTCTGGACTTCTGGCTAGAAACTTAGGCATGCTTTTTATTTGTTCATTTATTTATTTTAAAATTGAATTGTGTTAGATGAGTATAATGTGTAACAAGTCCCTTACTTCATTTATTTATTAATTTATCATTCCAGAAGGAATGGCTGGGGGCAGGGAAAGGAGCCATTCCTTTGTAAGTAAGGGTTTACAAAGTGATGAGGTAGCAGCTGGGCAGATTGTGACTGCTGGGTGATTTTTAAGCTATTGCCCCATCCTTTCTAACTCTGGGCTCCTGAGTTACATTAATCTCATGTTTCATCCCTAAAGCTGTGAAGCAGATACATTTTTCAAACAGTAAGAAACATTTTACTTTCCTATTTTTGTCATGCCAATTCTATACCTTCCCTGAGGGAGCTATAGTGCATGGCTGAGTGGAAAAATAATTGTGGGTCTGCAATAAGTAGATAAGATGGAAAACTTGCTCTATTGTAAAGGATGCAGCTGCTTGATTGCATCTGCCTGTGTTGTCTGTGTGTGATACCTACTTTCTTGTTGTCAGAGTTTGAGATGATTAGTACTGCATCTTCACATCACTGCTTGCACCTACTGATAGCCTTTCTGATTTTCAACTCCATCATGTGATAGTCTCAGCTACTGTAATGATAGCTGAATTTATGAAGGGGAAAAAAAGGAACAACCCATAACTGAAGCAAGGCACAGCACACACACAAGTTCCCAAGAAGTGCTTCATCCTTAGCTGCTCTGAAGAGTTGCTACAAACCTTAGCATTACCAGAGTGGGAATATAGGCAGGAGGAGGCTTGGTGTGCAAGGACTCACACAGCAGTGGATTGGACACGTCTGTCTGCTTCAGCTGAGGGTCTGCTTCTAGCATGGGTGAGTACATTTAACTTTGATCTGCTTTGCTTGGGCAACAAGCAGAGTGAAGAGATTATGAGATGTGCCACCCACTTGGTTAATCACCTGCAGCCCAATCCATGCTGCTGCACTGTCACTGCTACCCGTCGCCAAGATGCGGAGATCAAGAACAGTTTGCAAATGTTTACAGTTTTCTCCAGGTGCAGAACAGACCTGTTGTTCTCTGGTGTATGTGGAGGTATTGTATGAAACCAAGGGGCCGTGGATTTAAAAGTCTTTGTTTTCACAGATGGTGAAGTTAAGACAGAGGAGACTCGAAGTATGGGGTTTGGGCTTTCTACAGCATTAGTATCAAAACTTTTTGTAATTGATTAGCAAAATTCTATTACTTATGGAAAAGCACAGCTTTGTCTGTTAGTTAATACATGTTGCAGCCAAAGAAAAAAAAGTGGGGTTGAATGCAAGGAAGCAGTAGTGGAGACACTAGAGCTGACGGAGAAGAAACAGTGAAGAGCATTTGAAAAAAATACATTTTTCCATATAGCTGGAGATGAAAACACTCATTTGGAAAGATGGGTTTACTCTCATATCTCATGTAGACAAATGTTAAGTTTTGATGTCAGCTGGGCTTGAACAACTTAGAAAAATAAGGCAGGAATGAATCTTTCTGGTGCTTGAGGTACAGAAGCAAAAAATGTAAATCAGTGGGCAGCTGACAGCAGAACTACCATAACTCTCTGAGTGCTCTGCAGTAGGTGGCAGAGTTTGGATGCATGACCTGTGAAATACAAGTAAACACAACATCTCATAATCTTCATTTTTACTGCAAAATGGAAGAGTACTTGCTATGAGTTAGGTCCAAGTAGAGAGTTTGGGGATTCTTAACCAGTTTCATCAGCAAATGCCCCACCAAGTGTATTTACTTGAAGTAGAAGTAGAGTCCGGCTCCAGTTCTTGTGAGTCTTTTTGTGGGATAGCCTTTGTTGGAGGAAACGACCCATTCTCCCTTGGCAGAAAGAATGTGCTGGTATTTTCACGTTACTGAAAAGAATTAGCCCCTGGCCTTCGTGGAAGGCTGGATTTCCACCTCCAAGCACTGTGTGCCAGCACCAGCCTCAGAGCCCTTCTGGTGGGTGACTTGTTGCAACCTGAAGTATTCACAAGATTTTCCCCCAAAGCCTTTTTTTAAAAAACAATTCTGCTGTTTGGGAAAGTTATTTGGAAAGACTTGGGAAGATATTTGATATAAATACCAGGGATTCTGGAGACAAGGAATGGCACACTGCTTTTAACAGTACTTGAGACTGACTACTGCCCTGCTCCTAAGGCAAGGCTTGGTCTGACCCCATATTGTGCCTCTGGGGTTGATCCTGTCACATGTACTTTGGATCTCCACAATTTTGGACAGCTGTGTAGGGCTACAGTAAATGTCCTTGTAAACCCTGATTAGATCAAAATGATGTTTGTGTTGTGTGTGACAGTTCTTGTGGTGACTTGGTGAACCGAAGGCTTTGTTTCCACAGACAGGCTGCTTGATATCTCTGGTTTGGCTGATTAACAAATGCATTTACTAACTGGAAAAATATGTTGCTGCTTTGTTGATGTGTTGATTCATTTGATGTATTAAAAAAAAACAACAACAAAACAAACAACAAACTGATTTGCCTGTCCAAACTAGTCTAGCTGACAGATCTGCAGAGGTAGGCTGGGCTGGAAGATGTCAAGATTGGCTCTCATCAGACCGTTGCAATCTCGTTGGTTTCGTGGTCTTTATGAAGAAATCAGTTCTGAATTACAAACAACTATCCTGGGCCTCAGATGAGGTATCATATGGCATTGTTGTGACAAACAGATCTATGCTTCATGAACAAAATGTTATGGGAAACTTACCAAACCACGAAACTGGAGCGTGTTTGAGATTTGATAAAAACTATGTAGGTTGCTCTGAAAATAATGCCTCCTACTTACTTGCATAGAAGCTACAACAGATACAAAGAGCACAGTAACGCTCTTTGATAGATCAAATTCTCAGCTACAAAACGCTATTTTTCAACATAGGCACCACCATTAGCTATGCTTTTTCACCAGTGATGAACAAGAGCCTGCATGCCACACTCGTACAAATCTGTATAGCTAACTGAAACATGGCTTGTCTTTCATGTTGCTGTCACCACTGCTGAAACACACCACCTACTGCCTCACTTTGCTCCACCCATTGTTTGGTCTCTATAAACTTTCAGCAAGGATTGATGAATGTCAGTGGTTGCTACTTTTTCTGCATGGGGGAATTCATTGGCACACCTTTGCTTCATGCACTTTTCCATGTCAGACTGCCCCTCTGCTGCCATCTGTCGCACAGCAACAAAATCTAATGGAGTATTGGTGGAAAGGTTCAGCCTCTATTGCCATAGCAGCAGCATCCACCTCTGATGTCATGGGCTAACATCATAAAATAGGAGGCATTACTTTCAGAGCAGCCCTCGTACATTGCATAAAAGTTATGTGATTGATGTTTTAATGATTCAGACAGTAATAGGAGAAAATATTCCATTCAGTGCACAGAAGAAGTTGTGCAGTTTCCAAGCTAGTGGGTTAGTTGAATCTGCAGGTACTTTTAAGGGTGGAAACCACTGGGTAGGAGGTTTTGCACGTATTTATGTAGTCGCTTTTGAACGATGCGGTTCTCATAGTGGGGGTGATTTTATACAGTGTGGAGCTGGGCTGTTGTTTGCATTCTGGAGTACCTCTGGAAGAACATTCATCTATCTTTTGTGTGTGTGTGTGTGTGCGTGTCCATTTAAACGTCCTGAGTCGCCATTTTCAGAATTGGCTGTAATGCATCTGTTGCCAAATAGATAAAGATTTGTGTGGCTATATGTGCTCCAAGGAAGACAATTTCATTTCATCACTCTTTTGCTTGCTCTGTGCTGTTCTGATTCCTTTCTGTAGCAGCTTTGGACAGATTAAGCCCATAGTCCTTTAGATATTGATACTTTGGAAGATGTCTGCCATGTTACTTTGTTGTCTAATGATCTACCTGTGCTGATGCTGTGATCTCTCTATCTTGGGGGCAATTCTGACCTTTTGCTGTTAGCTTCTTGGCTATTTTCTTTACACATCTGCTGGGAACTTTTACATCTTTCAGGCTTCTACCCTTTATTCAAGCTTGATTGAAGTTGCCCAGTGTGCTTAAAGTGGAGTGAGGGAAGCATCTATCAGAGAGATAACATGAGATTTTTTTCCTTCGAATACTACCGTGAATACTCAAACACGGAATTTGAAAATGAATACTAAAATTAATACAAAAACTAGAAACATACAGCTGACCTTACGCTATTTCCATGTTAAATATGGGCAGCCTTCTTTTTTTTTTTCCCTTAAATTTGCAATTTGTAAACGTATCAGCAGCATTGTTTAGGAAGAGAGGGATGAATTGAGTAGTTCAGACCTTCCCTGTGTACTGGCTAGAACTTCTGTTGTTTTTCAGGTTTCCTCAGAAGTGATGGGGTAAAACCCCCAATGTGGCTTCTTCTTATTTCTAAAATCAGAGATGTGATATTTGGCAAGTTAATGGTGCAGCATCATAAAGTACACAGCGCTGAGTATTTGGAACAAAAATTTGTATTGTTTTAAAAAGAGGTAATGCAGTTATGTTATACATACGTACTGTATTTGTACATGCATATATAGTCAGAGTTTTATCATGTTAATGATAACCAGATAGACAAGACTGTTAAAAGAGAGCTTACTAGAAGTCTGCTTGCTTTGCTTGGGTTTGAGGAACTACTGCTTTAATTAATTATGATTGTTCTCTCAAAACATTTCTCTTAGAGAAGTAACTAAATAAAAAGGTATTACTAACACAGTTGTCAGAGTTACTGTGGTTGATATTCTCAGCTAAAAAAGGGTCCCAGGTTGTGCTGGATTAGTTTCAAATTTCAGACTGTTATTTACGAAGAGCAGAAGGGTAATTTCTCAGCTGGAGTAAGCTGAAATTGTTAGAACTCAATTTAAAAGGCAAAGAATTGGAGTGGTTTAAAATAAGCTTTGCATAGCCTCTACCTCAAAGATACTATGGTATTCAGCTACCATGGTGATGAATACGGTATAAACAGAAAATAGATTAGGTAGAATCCAAAATGTTTCTGAGTAGATCTAAATGAACAGTATCCACTCAGGAAAGAGAGGTAGGAAGTCACTGTGCACTGTTTAAGAAAACATACATCAGTAGTCAATCCAGAGTGGTTTATACAAAGAGGAAGATAGGAAGCAGTTGGTCATACTGTGGCTGGTGATGCAATCTCAGTGGGAATATTGGGTTCTGATTCTGTTCAACCCTATCACAAAAAAAAGCAGAAACAGACGATATTCTAGAAACCTGAGAAGCACAGAAAGATTCTACCTGGGGCATAAAAGCCTCTTATGAGCAGGCAGTGCTAGAAATGGCAATGTTCCCCCATATATTTATGAGGCAATTAAAGGATCACACAGCAGTGGGATACACAAATAGAAAAGACTTTCAGAAATGTTAGCTTTTGTGTAGAAGATGTACAACTCTGTCGCCTTTCAACTGAACCGTGGACTCTCTTTTAACTTGTCTCATAACAGAAGTCCCCAGTATAAAGACAGAAAGTAATTTTTATTGTTTGCATAAGCAGCTTGTGATTTTCTGCCATGATATACTCAGGTCAACAGTTTGGGAGGAATTAAAGCTTGTTTAGGCCCCAATTTGCACTTATACAAATGGGGTATAAGCTTAGAGGTATGGATAATTGTTGTTTTCGGTAGGATTATTCATGTGCTTTAAATTACAGATGGAGTCTGATGAAGAGTGGTCTTGGAGTAGCTGTTTAAAAGTCTATAGAAACAAAGAACATAGAATAGGTTAATGTGCGCTCTCCAGATGTATCTTTGTAAGAATAGTTTGTCCTGTGTTGCTGCTTTCTTTTCTTTCTTCCCGCCTTTGTTTTTTTTTTTTCCTTTTTCTTTGGCTGTGGCAAAGGGAAAAGCCTGGATTCTCCAGCAATTTACTTCACAGTGATTGAGTAATACTTCTGTGATTTCTAGTGTGTGAACACCAACACTTGGTGACCTTTCCTAGTGATTATAAGATGACAACTACGTAGCAGCTGCCCTTAAACTAGCCTCATGTTAGAGATGATCAGGGGATTAAAGACCTGTCTTTCACCCTGTTACTTTTTGAGCTTCTGAAGGGAGTCTTTTTTAATGTTTCCATCATTTTTACTACTTAGAAAACAAGCGAACACTGCAATCACGTATTTGTGACCAATATGTAAGCACAGTTTTTGGCTTGTCAGATGAAAAAAATTAGAGGGTGTAGTATACCTAACTCAAAAACAATTCACAGGATAAGATCTGATAACAGATTTCTGCTACTTGCCAAAAATCAAGGTTTACAGAAACAGTGCTGAGCAGCCATTTATCTACAGACTGAAGCATTAAATTTGAAAGTATTTTTAAAAAAATACATAGCTGAAATTATTTTGGATGGAGGATGATGACTGGATAGAACAGAAACTTCAGGAGATGTGCCAGTAGTGCTCTCTCACCCTCAAGTTTCTTGATTCGAGATACTACAGGCCTCTCTGCAAGGAGGCAGGGGTGCAGGAGAAAGTTCTTGGGGCCTCTGTGATGGTTTCCTCTAAAAAAGCAATGATGGAAGAAACATACGCTCACAGCTATCCCTTTGACTAGAATGCATCACAAACATACAGCCTGAAAGAAAGCTGCTTGGGCAATACGAACTTAAGTGCCATCAGTATAGCCCTTCAAAAGATCTTTGCTCTTATCGGTACTACCAAGTTTGCCTAACGCTTTTAGAGATCAGCAGTGAAAAAGAGCTGACTGAAGCTGATCTCAAGCAGGGGGAGGGGGTATGTAAGCAAAGGAAATCTTATTTGCAGCCTCATTTATTTGAGGCTAGGCAAAGACAATTGGTTTACTTGCTAATTAATTTGGTGGCTTCCCTGGACTCTGAGCTTCTGAATGCATTTTGTTTAGGAACCCATCTCCTCCTGGCAGACTGCAGATGTAACAGAAGCTGGTCTGCCACTACTCCTTCTCTAAAATAGCACTGTGATATATCTGAGTATGACACCATCAGCTTTTAAGATGCATAATCTAGGACACAACATGCAGTTCATCTTAGGAGGCTAGTTCAAATGCACCAACACCACCCTTCTCTTCCATACCTTTCTTATCTGAGCTCACACTCACTATTTCAGTTATCTAAGAAGTCTGAGTTTTTCTGCTCTGTTGCTGTTGAATAAGTCTCACAGGAGTTAAGAGTTATCAAAACTTCAACATCTACTTCTTTGGATTACCTTCTTTATTGTAAACATACAGTAGCGTCAACACCTCAAAATAAAAAACTGAAAATAAAGCCCAACCCTCTACTGCCTACACAGTTCTCCCTTTGAGACTAAAATGAAAGAATTGCAGATACTAGCCACATCACGTATTAAGTGATGTGATTCCTCAAAGGCATGTGGATTCTGTGGTGAAAAGGGGTGTAGACAAACTAATGTAAAACAGCAGAGCTTTAATCGTGTTCCTCATGGTAGGTTCTACAGATATTCAAATTGAGACTACCTAACCTCCTTGATGTCTTGTTTTCCTTTAAGTATAGCTTAAACTTGTTAAACTGTTGTGGCCTACACTGTACAAAAGGTGGAGGGATGTCACGATCCACACTGGCTAAAAGCACGAAAGTAGAAATAATAATGTCTGTGTTCTGAGGGAGAAGCCATGATATTCTCCAAATGCTGAAGAAGAATCTATCATTTGCTGAGCTGTATAGATCAGGTGTCTCCTTCTTCCTCAGGAATTATTCAGCATTATTTTCATTTAATGAGTCGCTAGCTATTTGAGTTCTAATATATCACCCGGAGGTGTAAATGTTCTTATATTTCTCATTGCTGCTGGGTAAGACCACCAACTGACATACATTATCATAGAATCCTTAGAGTTGGAAGGGACTTTTAAAAGCTATCTAGTCCAACTCCCCTGCAACAAACAGGGGCACCACAGCTAGAACAGGTTGCCCAGGCCATGATCCAGCCTTGCCTTGGAAGTCTCCAGGGACGGGACATCAACACATTTCTAGGCAACCTGTTCCAGTGCCTCACCACCCTCAGTATAAAAGCCTTTTCTTTACATCCAACCTAAATCTACCCTCTTTAAACTTGAAACCATTTCCCCTTGTTCTGTCACCACAGACTTTGCTAAAGAGTCTGTCCCCTTCTTTCCTGTAGCTCTGCTTTAGATATTAAAAGGCCGCTATCAGGTCACCTCGGAGCCTTCTTTTCTCCAGGCTATGCAGCCCCAGCTCTCTCAGTCTGTCCTCATAGGAGAGGTGTTCCATCCCTTAGATCACTTCTGTGATTCTCCTCTGGATGCCCTCCAACAGGTCTGTCTGTCTCCTGTACTGAGGACTCCACACCTGGTCTTAGTACTCCAGGTGAGGCCTTACCAGCACAGAGTAGAGGGTCTGGCCACAACAGTTTCCTAGCTAAAGTTTTATTCCGGGTTCTCTGTGGACTTGTCTCTATGCTACTTAACTATGGACAGATATCTGCTTCTGGATCCAGCTGGAACAGCTCGAAACATTACAGTGCTTCGCTTCATCCTATCCCTTCCTCTCTGCTAAGAAAGCAATTTGGATGCTCCCTAACCCTCTTCAGGCATAAGTGACTAAGTTAGTGCACAGCACCTACTTAAACTGTTTGAACTATCTCAGCTGATTCTGCTTGAAGTGGGTTAGGGAGCACTCCAGCAAACAGCTGGGAGGGCCGGGGGGTACTAATCAGTGCCCCAGGGACGGCAATAAACAGCTTGAGAAGAAAAGGGCAGGGCACAACCGTTTCAAACCTCTGCAGCTGTTTGCAAACTGAATTTCTACATGCAGCCTGCAGGCTACGTGTGAACTATGACAATATCTCCTTTTCCAGATGAAGCGTTCTTCTCAGCCATCACAGCTGGGGAGTGGGGGTAGAAAGGAAACTTGAGAATGCTAAGAAATGTTACAGAGATGTGCCCATGTAGCATATGAGCGTGTATTCTCTGAGCATAGCATATTGTGCGACAGCATGCGAGAGCGGAAATTTTGGCCAAGGAAGTCAAAGAATTCTTCCTTCTTTCTTTCTTTCTTTTTTTTTTTCCTTTCCTGTTGGATCCCAAAGCAATGCCTTTAATGTGTCATTCAGATTTGACTGTCTTGAAGAGGAAGCAGCTGATTTCCATCCACCTTGAATCCCCAGTCCTTGTGTGCGCTTATTAGAGCCTGCCTGTTAGCTATCTCAGCACACTGATAAGGGAGCCCTTCCAACACACAAATTGGGCTGGCTTCCACCATGCTCTGTTATCTTCCAACATTTCTAAGGGGACCGGTGTGAGCAAATATGTTGAGAGAATGAGCTCGGTGTGGGGTAAATGGCTGAACAACCCCCCCAGGCATCTGCAACAGTCGACAGTTATTGCACCAAAGATGGCATTTCTGAGGACCAGGGGATACATTTTCATGGTTTCATATAAAGCCTGTTTCTGTGTGAGCTTCTGCACAGCAGTGCTGGGCTGGGAGAGGGTGATAAAAAGCAACACCCCCACGGTTAACAAATGTGTCCCCGTGGTTAACACTCGGGCCAAAGCATCTGCAGGGCCTATTTCTGGTGCTACCACACACTCACAGTATGACCATGGCTGAGTCACGTATGAGAAATCATTATCGTATATGTAAATAGGGTGTCAACAACTTTGCAGGTGATGTTTGTTGCAGCTTATTAGTTTTGTTTTCTCAAATGCTTTGAGAAATTAGTATAGAATGAGTATTAATTTGGTGTACTCTGAGTCTGCTTATGGCCAACCCAGAGGATATGCGAGCTGTGCCGCAGCCACCTGCACCCAGAGGAACACAGTTTGTGTTTTCACAAGTGAGTGGTTAAATGCTGGTGGGGCAAACCCCACTGCCACTGAGACGTGACCTGTGAGGTGAGCCTTGCTCAGAGGGGCAGTAGCATCTGCACTGCTTGCTGGGGTGTGGTGAACTCTTTCCTTCTCCTCCTTCCCTTCCTCTACTGTATCCTTTGTGGCCGTGTGAGGTTTAAAATAAGTTTTTAACCTGATGAATGCATATTTTGTCAGTGTGTACTCGCTGGGTGACAGAGTATCCCTCAGAGGGTTGTGATCAATGGCGCAGAGTCTACTTGGAGGCCTGTAACTAGCAGTGTTCCCTGGGGTTTTGTACTGGGCCCAGTCTTGTTCAATATCTTCATCAGTGATCTGGGTGAAGGGACAGAGTCCATGCTCAGCAAGTTTGATGATGATATGAAGCTGGGACGACACACCAGAGGGCTGCGCAGCTGTTCAGCAAGAACTGGACAGACTGGTGAGTTGGGCGGAGAGGAATCTGATGAACATCAACAAGAGCAAGTGTACAGTCCTGAACCTGGGGAGGAATAATTGTATGCACCAGTACAGGTTGGGATGATGTGCTGGAAACGAGCTCAGAGGATAGGGACTTAGGTGCCCTGGTGGATAACAGGTTGGCCATGAGCCAGCTGTCTGCCCTTGTGGCAAAGGCCAATGGTATATTATGGTGCATCAAGCAGCGTGGCCAGCAGGTGGAGGAAGGTGATCCTCCCCCTCTGCTCTGTCCTGATGAAGCTGCATCTGGAGCACTGTGTCCAGTTCTGGATTCCTGAGTTCAAGAAAGACAGGGAACTGCTGGAGAAGGTCCCGTGGAGGGATGCAAAGATGATTAAGGGGCTGGAGCATCTCCCTTGCAAGAAAGGCTGAGAGACCTGGAGCTGTTCAATCTGGAGAAGAAAAGGCTGAGAGGGGATCTCATCACGGTTAATAAATTTCTAAAGTGCAGGAGGCAGGTCGATGGCGGGGGGGGAAGGGGTAAAGCTCTTTTTGGTGGCAGGCAGCAATAGAACAAGGGGCAACAGGCAGAAACTGAAACACAGTAAGTTCCATACAAACACAAGGAAGAACTTCTTCACTGTCAGAGGGACGGAGCACTGGAACAAACTGCCCAGAGAGGCTGCAGAGTCTCCTCCTTTTCTGGAGATACTCAAGACCTGTCTGGACTCTATCCTGCACTACTTGCTGGAGGGAACTGCTTTAGCACGGGCTTGGTCTGGGAGATCTCCAGAGGTCCCTTTGAATCCCTACAACTCTGGGATAGCTCGAGCAGGGTTGTAGCCTTGTTGACATAAACACCATTTAGCAATTTTATCCACTGTGTTCTGGAGCCCGTGACAAGACGACGAGGCAAGGAGAAAGCCCCTCTTGTAGTTCTCCCTCAGCCATCCTCGCGGGCTCGCCGCCCTCCTCTAAGATGGCCGCCCTAGAACGGCGAAGGCGGGTGGGGGACGCGTCACGTGGTGCCGGCGGGCGGCGCATGCGCCCTGGGGGCGGCGCTGACAGGCGGCTGCATGGTGCCCGCCGCCCCTTCAGTGCCCATGCAGTGAGGCCGCGCCGGGCCGGCCCGCGGGGAGCCGGCGGTGGCGGCCTGGGTGCGGCGTAGAGCCGGCTCCCCAGCATGGCGAGCTACCTGCCGCCCTGCGTGATAGACGGAGGCACCGGGTGAGTGCGGGTTGCGGGGGGGACCGGTGCTGCCAGCCTTTTTGGCGGTGTGTGTGTGTGTGTGCCTGGGGGGAGTCGCGCCGTGCCGCAGCGCGTTGTCCCTTCCACAGCATCCGGAGCCAGCCAGGTCGCTGCCGTGCGTCCCCGTCCTTTCTTTGCCGGCCCGCGGGCCCTGCTGCCGCTGGGCAGGCCGCTGTGCCCGCTGCCTTTCCTCCTCTGCCCCCTCCCCCTGCAGCCGGAGCAGGGCAGGCCGTGTCGCCCCGGGGATGCTGTGTCCCCACGCTCCCGTTTCTCCTCCTGTTCTCTGACTTTAAACGATCCAAGGACTTAAGTGCTAAACGTGGGGGTGACATTTGGAATGTCTGTGAGGAGAGAGTCCTGTGCTTGCCCTGCCTGGGCAAGTACACCTCTGTAAGTTGTTCTGTAATTTATTCAGTGTGTAGCCACACCACAAGTTTTGTAACTTGTCACCCCAAGGAGTGAATCTGAACTGCAGAGGCTGTGCTGAGGGGGTGTTTGGCTTTGCGGAGGAACAGACCTTTCCTAGCTGTCCGTGGCTAGCAAAGGCTGTCAGCTTCTGACGGGTCAGCTGGTGTTGCTGTTGTGCCTCGGGAGTGGGAGGCGTCAGAGGGAGCTGTGATGAGGGCGATGCTGGAGATGCACTTTTCTCTTTTCTGTGGCCCAGCAGTGATGGAAAGCTCTCAGGAGAAGAGGCACTGGTGCATGAGTTTTTTAGGTGATATAATCAACCTGCTACAAACCTGCGATGGTAAGCATTATGTGCTTACCGTGGTGGAGGCAACCACTGGGTGGCTTGAAGCATATGCAGCTGATAACTTCACATGTCAGGCTGTACTTTAGGATCACCAATTACGTTTATTTATTCCAAGAAAAGACCTTCCTTCTGCAGGGAATTCGTTGCACTATTTTGGTTTAGATAATGCTGGGAAGTTTCCCTTTAAAACTTCCAAAACTGAGCCATCGTATTAAGACTGAAAGAATAGAAAGATAATTTAAAAAAGAAGTGACAGGTAACCAGAGAAACCCATTGTGTTGATGGGTTCAACTTCTTCTGAAAAAGGATTTCATGTTTTGAAGTTTATTAAGCTGTCACAAAACTTCCACAAGTCTCTTGTGCTGTCTCTGCTTATATTACCTGAAATCAGTCCAGTCTTCTCAGTGGAGAATACTGGAGTCCACAGCTAAAAGCTTTGGGAGCAGAGTAGAGAATGGGTTCCATCTTGAATGTAATTCTGCCTATGCATTAGGTACTCTATGGTAATTTCCCAGGTTCCATCTATTTTTTTTTTTTTTACTGAAGAGATTTTAAGTATTTGTTCTGCAAGGAACTCTGGTGTTACAGGAATATTAATTCACAGAATTGAAGAGCTTTTCATGGAAAGAAAGGGGAACTCTAGGTGAGTCCTTTACAACAGCTACAGTATGAACTGCATAATCCAGAAAATGCACAGAAAATATCAGTCTGTCTTTTGCAGGAGCCCTCCTTTGCTTTCAGTTTGTGAAGTGGTTCCATTGTTGCGTGAGCAGCAGATGTCACTGACCATCAGTTGTACAAAACAAATCAGAACAGAAAATAACTTGCCGTACGCTTTCAGAGAAATTATAATTGAAATACAACTTTGGAAATCTATTCAGTGCTTACATTGCAGAAACTATTGGAATTTGTGTGTATGCAGGTATATTGACTTGTTTCAGAAAGAGATCAGACAGCCCACAAGTGGACTTGTCATTTCCATGCCTCCAAATGGTTTTAATACGTATGAGACAATACGGTGTCTTTGCTGACGGGACTTTATCTGAAGTAAATAATCTTGCAGAACAAGAAGACGTAAGATTCTGAACCAAGCAGCCAGAAGTAGCTTGACTCACTGATACAGTCTCTGGAATTTTCCTCTGTGTGGGTTGAAAACCTTCTTATTGTTAGAATGAATCTACTTTGGGTTACAGGCTTTGAACAATTCATTCAAATGATTCATGGGAAGGCTTTCAGATGAAAAACTTGGAAGAGCATAACGGAAATAGAAAGGCGTACGCAGATGCACTGTGAAACATTTCATACATGAGAAGGAAAATGTATTTTATATATCTGGTACTGAATGAGGAGCTTTGTCTCGCCACTAATCTGTGTTCATGTAAGTAGATTCAAGTTTATGAAAATACTCTTTTTGTGCATAAGAAGCCTGGATTAATGTCCAGTTGTTTGCATCGATAGGCCTCAGTCCTGTACAGTGCTGGATTTTTGCTGAAAAGCAGCAATGGGTGTATGAAAACAGGTACAGAGCTTTTGTGAGAAACATCATCATAGCAGGACAGATGAACATTTTCTTCCTCTACTACGTAGATGACTTTTTCTCTATGAATCAAGAGTGAACAGTTCGTGACACTTCTGCAGAAAGCAGTAGCAATGCATTCGATGTGATTGCTCTTTTCCATTAGTATTTGCAAATGACACATCCTACTTCAGATTTGGTGCACTACGTCTTCATTTTCTTTGAGGGAGGTTTTTCTAGTGATCAGCTTACGTGTTGCTCTCAGTCCTTTTGTGGAGAAGGGCATGCTATTTTTAGGGCCTTCGGACTACCAGGCCTCTCTGATGTTGCTGTTCCAAGTGGCTTTAAACTTCGTGGCTCATTTTCTTAATTGGCATTTAGCTGTGGGACATCAGAACTCCAGTAGGTGGGTGTGCAAAACAGAGGTGGCTTAAAATACTACTCTTCATCTTCAGGCACCAAGGAATACTTCTATTTTGGGTGTATTTTATTCAAGTCATTTTTATTTTAGTAAGGAAAGCTTACTTTGACAAAGTGTTACTGATCAGCTTAGAAGTAAATACTTGGTTTTTGGGAGAAGTGAGCTCAACTTGTCTTAAAACTTGGAACTTAATAGCAAAAACAACAACAACCCCTTAAAGGGAGCTAGAATCTTGCAACGTATTACACTTTTTCTGGCTATTATACTTCAGATGTGAAATTAGTTGTTCCATGCAAGTATTATCTCTGCCCTTTACACGTGAGACTTGTGCACAGCTACATTTCTAATTGCTGTTCTGGGTGTAAGGAGCATGGGTTAATTAGCTGTTGTTTATAATCACAGGCTTCAGTCCTGGTCCTGCTAGACTCTCCCAAAGCTATGGCTCTAATTTGCAGTTTATTAGTGTAGTGGTTGGTGGTGCTTCTCTGTACATTGTGCAGACATAATAGATTTTTAAGAATATATTTGCTACTGCATTCTTTCTTTCTTCATTCCCATTCCTTCAGCACATCCTCCTTCATTCCAAAAGTGCATTTCCACATCTTTATGAGGACCTCACATTATTCTCGGGCATATTTCTAATAATGATACTACAGTCTGTTTATGGCAGTATGTCATCACAGGTGTTCTGGCAGTAAAAACTGCTATGTTTTAGCGTCGTCCATCAGAGGAAGCTTTCTCATTACAGAGGTGGTTATTTTTGTTTGTTTGTTTGTTTACAGGTCTTTCTTAAAGCCTTTTGATATTCTCTATAGTTTTATTTCTCTTCGGAGCTCGTTCGTGGATCTAACGCATTGCTTCCTAGTCCCAATCTTTTAAAAAAAGAAAAAAAAAAAAAGTATTTGAAACGTTTGAAAGAAATTTGAAATGTTCAGGCTTAGAATCACAGAATTACAGGACAAGTTGGGTTAGAAGGGATCCTTAAAGCTCATCCAGTTCCATCCCCCTGCCATGGGCAGGGACACCTCTCACCAGACCAGGTGCCCAAAGAAAGGCCCATCTGGCCCTGAGCACCTCCTGGGATGGGGCACCCGCAGCTCTCTGGGCAGCTGTGCCACGGCCTGTCAAGCCTCATCATGAAGAATTTCTTCCTAATGTCTGATCTGAATCTACCCCCTTTCAGGTTAAAATCATTACCCCTCTCCTTACCCTACGCTCCCTGAAGAAGAGTTGCTCTCCACCTTTCCTGTTCACACCTGGGCTTTGCTTTTCTGCTTGCTTGCTCAGCAAAACACTGTCTTTTGTTTTGAGATGGATAAGGCAACTGCCTGAGTAGTCTTGTATGCTTCAACTGTGTTCTTCTGCTTTAGTAAGAAATTTCCAATATATATCCCCTTAAAAGTGGCTGAGGGTTCCATATCTGCTTTCAAGTTTGGTCCATATTTTCATCTTTACAATCATCTTCATGTACGCTGCATTTTCCTTTGGAGTTCATTTTGTCTTTTCGTGGTAGGACCTCAGAAGAGGCAGGGGTTTGGCTTACTGTTCCTCATGCAAAAGCTGGCCAAGCTGATTTGCGTACTAACTGATCGCCTGGGAGAAGTAGTATGTAGTAGAGAACAATACTAAAACTACCTAAATATGCTTGTTTCAACAGCACAGTTTTTAGGTGCTTTTTTTTCTTGTTTTTTAAACTGAGTAGTTACAGCCTTCATCTACTGGATCACATTTCTACTAGTCTTTAACGCAGTCTTCAATATGCTGCATTTTGTAGAGTTTCCAGTAGGTTCCTATCTCACTAACAATAAATCTGCTACTTTTAATGAAATTGAAATTCTGATTATCTGCGCATTCCCTAAAGCTGTCTCTGTAATTTACAGATCATGTGATGTTGCATTACCATTAGTCTGCTAGTCTGTAGCCCAGGAGAAAGAAAAAACATGTTTCAGATCCTTAAATATTCATTGGAAAAGGAGCTGGAGACCAGGTAACTTCCCCAACTATTTAAGTCCAGACCTTTAAGGTTGATGAATATTCAAGTGTTTTGTGTAAAAGCAAACAATGTCTGTAGCAGGTCCTGAAAGTGGGTCACCCAACCGCTCTAATGTACTCTTGGGTACTGCCCTGGAAGATGGAGTGTGTCCAGGTCCTGCTGGGCAGAAGAGAAGGCTGCAGCCACATGTGCCGTGCTCTGGGTGAGCAGGCTGCTGGGCAAGGAAGGGAACACATCTGCCTCGTTTCTTTCCTTTGTCTTCCTCAGTGGTTTGAGTTTCCTTTTCATTTGGTTTTGTCAAAACTTCTGAAATACGCTGCAGGAACTGGAAGCTGTCTGTGTCTTGTTTGGTCCTGTGAGGATTCTGGTTTTTTCGTTGCTGTTTTTCTTGAACGTGCATTTTTTTCACTTTCTTCAACGCTGAACCAGAAAATGGAGTTTTTGACATAGTTCTGGTATTCATCCTCCATGGATGAATGGCATACAGGGGAAACCTTTCCAGATGTTGTTTTCTGTGGGGTGTGTTCTTCCAACAGAACTATTTTCTCTGATACTGAAAAATAGGCCCATCCTGTCGTTTTAACTGGAGCAGAGAAGTTCAGCTAATGACAAAACAAATCAGTAAGATACCAAGCTGTCAGCTTTTGTTAGCTTTATAAGTTATCCTAGCAGTGGGATCTGATTCCTGTTTGAGTCGTAAGGTCATGCCATGATAGACTGATACCCCAAACTGACTCTTCGAGGGTGTTTTCTTTTTAATACCGTGATTGAGTTTGGCAGGTGTTGGAAGGGAGAAGAGATGGCAAACTGAACTCACCGCTGGGCCCCAGCTTAGCTTAGGAAGTAAGTTTGGCTATATTCCAGGAACCTTTTACTTTCAATATAGGCATACACGTATAGAAATTGCTTAAAAACTATCTGTACATATTTCTATGCTTATGTATTATCTATTGACTTATTATTATTATTTTTTTTTTTGTCAATGGGAGTTGGAGGGCTGAGCTATGAGTTTTTTTTCCTGAGGCTTCTGCCTGCCTTGCTGTTTCTCAGCCTTAGTCCTCGGACTTCTGAGTCCAAAAAGGGGTTACCTTGGTTGCCATTACGTGCATGCAAGCAAAACTCATTTCGGAGAAACAGATGAAGAGTGAGTATGCTGTAATGCATCCCAAGTCCCAGTGTAACGCCTGCTTTGTTATTTGTTACATTTTAACAGTATTCCCAAGGTGGGCTTCATTCTAAAATGTGAAGAAACCAAGCAGTAATTATCATAAAAAGAATTCTTGCTAGTAATGGCCTTCTTTACAAATCAGTCTAATTTAATACCCTGATTATATTTTTGAGAGCCGTAGAAAGTATGCGTAAACTTTCTGGATTATACAGGCATATGCTTTCAGTGTAATGATGATTAAAAATACAACAAACCCTTGCCCTCGAAACACAGCCCTTGTCTTTTTAGCCTTGGGGAAAATCGCTTTTAAAAAAGATTCCTTGAAGTCTATTGAAGCTATAGCTTTGAAGAGATGTTGAAAATACAATATTTAAATTCCAAGGTCGTTGCTAATTCAGTTTTAATTTCTTTATCTAAGCAAACTGACTCTTAATGAGTGTTTTTATACCAAGTACTCCATAAAGGGGAGTTTTCTGTTTAAGCTGTTAATGAAGAAGCAACCTTCTGCTTTAGGGGTATCATTTGCAAATATTGATAACAAACTTTAGGCAGAGATCCTAAATAGGTTGTGGTTTTGTGATTGGTCTTGACTAACAGCATTGTGCCTTTAGGTGTTCATGGAAAAACTGGATGTGAATAGTGCTGATTTCTCTCACAATCCGCTACTACACTATGACAATATTAGAGAAGAAGTTCAGTTTCGAATCATTCAATTATAATTATTTTTTAAACTCCCTCTGACTGTATTTGTTTATTTTCAGGAGAACTGTTCTTCATAGTCTGGGATGTTAGTGATTTATAGTTGCTAGAAACCTGAGCTAGCTTGGTGCCAGGAAACGTCATGCAGAGATTTTAGGTTTTGTGTGAACATGCCTTTTTTTGCCTCCCCAAGTTACTTGTTTCTTTCCTCTCTTGATATTTTAGTTGATAAATGCATATGTATGTCTCAATATATGCATTGAGACAAACAGTCAATGCTTCGTACCATTTGCTGGTTTTTCTCTTGTTGGACAATATTAAGCAACTACACAGTGTCTCGTGGCATCTTTGGCTATCTTACCTTTTGGAAAGGTAAGATCTGCACCTTCCTTTTATCAGTGGAATGTGGCCTTGCTCAGCTTTTTCCATAGCTGGCGAGTAAGAGGAAATAAGAGCTGAGTGCACAGGTTTCATTGGTCTGAAATTCCGCAGCCAAAAACTCTGAAAAGCTGAAAGTGCCTGAAAAATAAATAGCATCTAAAATATTTACCACTTCTGAGTTTTTCTTCTCAGCAGGTTTACACTTGAAAGCATAACCTAGAAAATATAGAGGTGGTATTGCTTATTTGGCCTTCAATGTGAGAAGTGGAGTGGATTTTTTTTCCTTAATGTGTGTGTACATAAAATGACCTTGTGATCATTCTTTCTCCAGGTATACCAAACTTGGCTATGCAGGGAATACAGAACCTCAGTTCATTATTCCATCATGTGAGTAAATCTTTTTGTCCCTCCAATTTTTAGGGTACACCACTGTTACTAAGCACTTTGACGTGTAAATAACTTGCTTTCCAGCTCCCAGCTTGGCCTTCATAGTCTCTTGGTCCATCTGGGAAGCAACGTTATTTGTGTTAGCATCGTTGGCTAGAGTGTAGCTCAGCAAAACTTGTTTGCAGTTAGCCAGGCCTGGTGCTTGTTAAATCACCCCTTGGTTGCCAGAACAAGTTTTCCAGGGAGGTTGTGGATGCCCCGTCCCTGGAGGCATTCAAGGCCAGACTGGACGTGGCTCTGGGCAGCCTGGTCTAGTGGTTGACGACCCTGCACTTAGCAGGGGGGTTGAGACTCGATGATCTTTGAGGTCCTTTTCAACCCAAGCCATTCTATGATTCTATGACAAATGAAGAGGACTCCAGTCCTATTTCCTTTTTACCTCCGTTATTTTTTTTTTTGCTAGGATTCTTGAGTAGATAGAATGCAACCCTCCTCCAGTCTGCCTGGCACCATGGTTACTGCCTGGATAATCTGGGAAAGGCTTCCCCCCAGATTAAGTACTGAAGTACAGGTGCTGTGTGTCTTACATCTCTCTGGTGCTGCAGACACTTCAATAGTCAGAAAAGTTGTTCCTGTTAAGTAACGTTCATTTAAAATGTATATTTCCCCAATAAAATGTTTGTACACATCTACCATGGTTTTGGTGAGCAGATTTCCCCTTTTTGTTTCCCCTGTTAAGATTGTTTAATTTAAAATGTTACATCTTTTTCAGTGTTTTTAATTGTAATCTTAGTAGTTTCTCCCAAATATTATATATGTGTGCAGATTGTAGCACTGACTACCTCTTTAATTCCATAATGGCTTTTATTATCTCACGGCTATCTCCAATTGCAATAAATGCTGCCTTTACTTTTTGAGAACTTCATCAGCTAACTCCTTATTAAAGCATCCATTCTGCAGTGTGACTACTCGTAATAGAAGGTATAAAGATAAGAAAATAATAAAGGTCATAGGGGCCTAAGAGGTAGTAGAGGGGAACGTGCTCTTTACCAGATGTAGATGCAGCGCTGCTTACAGTCTATAACTATTGCGAGCAATGATTCAAGCCTATAGCACTTGTAAAAATCTGAATGTCTTATGCTAAAGAAGTGGGAGAGCAAGTGTTTCCTATGAATTTTTTATAAATCGTGCTTTATAGAACTGAGATAACGTGTGGAGACTTGAATGTGTTTCCAAAAGAGCTGTTTGCTTGTCGGTAATTTGTGGTCCTGATGCTGCTCAGTGCTTTTGTGGATGATGCCTCTCTACCGTGCATTTTCTACCGTCTGTTATTGAGAGCCTGATGATGATGTATTAAAAAAACCCAAACAACTCTGTAGATAAATAAGCAGTATTTTACATTACTTCAGTCCCTTTTTATTTATAACTTGCCCCAGATTTGTTTTTTTTTTTTCCCTGCTATCTCCTTGCCTATAGCAGCCATCACCTAATAATTTTAGTGAGAATTGCAGCCTGATAATGGGAATCATGAGAGTCTCCAAAGATTTCTCTGTAGCGCTGCAAATTGATTTATCCCCTCTGTGCTTCCTCCTTCTCACCAACCAGGATAATCACTCCAGTACTTACTTCTGAAGTACGTAGTTTTTCTTCTCTTGTGCCCTTTTCCTTAATTCTGAGTTGAAACTCAGAAAATCACTTCACTTACTGACTTAGAGTATCTCTTGGTGGAACACTGCACTTGTGCAAGTTAAATGACTGCTGTACTCGGTAACAGAATGCGTTTTAAGAGATGGGCTCTGAGCTATCTATTACTTTAATGAGAGGTTGGTGACCAAAATGTTGCCTGAGAGAGCACCGGGAATGAATTCTGCCGTATTGCCTTGTCAGTAGGTATAATTTCTGCTTTCTGGCAAGTGTGATTTCTGTACTCCAATTTTTATTTCTGGGAAAGGCTCCTTAGGTAAATAAATAAATGAATTCCTATGTATTTAGCTATTTTAATTTCGCTTCGATTTGTTTGGATTTTATTTTAAGGTATTGCAATCCGCGAATCAGCCAAAGTAGGTGACCAGGCTCAGAGGAGGGTGATGAAGGGTGTTGATGATCTGGACTTTTTCATAGGAGATGAAGCCATAGATAAACCTACCTATGCTACAAAGGTAAGAAAATACTGAGTACTTTTTCTGAAGGCTTCTCCAATTTTCAATTCATGTTGTTATTATGTTTTGTTCTATGCCTTTTTGATGGCTACTTAAAAAAAACACATTTGCTTTCTTGTAAAAAAAAAAATATATATATATACATAATAATAATAATTTTTTGTTGATTTTTAACAGCTGCATGCTTTTGGTTTGTTGGTTTTTACCTTGCTTAAGTGCCCGTTTCACTAGTGCTGCCTTGTATTGATGCTTGATGACCTCCGTAAATATCCACTGAATCAGAGCGGTTGGTCAGTGTTCAAAATTATTAGCTATTAAAGTAGTCACAAATGCTGAATGTTTAAATTTTTGTTAACGATGTATCTTTTTAATGTGGTGCATGAATTGGTGAGCATATTGGATGCTTTTGCTTCGGGGATTGTCACAATTGTTTTGTGGAGGGCTGCCTTCAGCGTGGCTTCTGCATGAATCATATTTTCCATACCCTACTAAGGGACTTATTGTACTTACAAGATGTTAACAGCCTATGAATTATGTGGAAAAAATCATATTTTATACATCCTACTGTATTACTTAAATGTCATCTGTGTTCCTAACATTGAACAAAATGTAAACATATCCCTGTGATAATTTATGCTGAAAAATGTATTGCCTGTATGTTCTTTACTTCTTACAGATTGGATGACATATTGAAGATAAGTATGATTCTCCACTTTATAAATGATTAAACTGATACAAAAAGAGGTTAAAATATGGTGCTGTGAGGAAATAATAGCAAGATTAAGAACAGAATCTGTTCTCTGGCTTGCAGTCCTGCAATACAGAATTGCAATTGGAAATACCTGGGAATATGAGATAACTTGAAATAGGAATTCTAAATTAAAGTGAGAATAGAGGGTTTGATGATGTGACTATGAGATGAGAGGTTTTAATTCTTGAGGAAGATGTAAGGATTTGGGTGCTTTCACTGTTCCTGTTTTGGGGTTTGTTTATTCTCATGTGATATAGTTGACATGTTTTCTTGTTTCAGTGGCCTATACGACATGGGATTGTTGAAGACTGGGACCTCATGGAGAGATTCATGGAGCAGGTCATTTTTAAATACCTACGAGCTGAACCTGAGGATCACTATTTTTTAATGGTGAGTTATTGAGACTGAGAAAGAGAAAACATTTTCTGAGAGGAAAACTATACATTATTTCAAGAGTGTTTATGCAAGAGCAAAAGTACATAATATTCTAAGTTCAAGCTTTCAATATTCAAATTCCAAGCTCCGTTGGAGGATTTTTTCTCTATATGTGACTTATATTTCTTCATCAAATGGAGAAAAATAAATCTGTGAAACTGCATTGGAACCAAATTCTGTTCAGTTTGTGATGCAGGCTGCTGAAGGGTTGGATTTTGTTTTTGAAAAGCTTCATTTGCTTTGTTTAAACTGAATTCTATTTGAAATTCTTGGCTGATTTTACAGTAGGGGATATTCTTGCTTAGTAGAGCACCATATGTTAGTGGTTAAAGGACAAACGTATGAAAAATTTTCTTGAAGATCAAATTAGGTAACTAGTTCTTAACAAGCAGTTTGCAATAGACTATTTTTATATCCTTTATGTTCGTGTGTCCTTATGTCTGGTTTATCTCCAGATTTTTCATTTAAAGGAGCTTTTGGTTAGTTCTGGTCTGAACTTAGAATCACAGAATTGTCTAGGTTGGAAAAGATCTTCAAGATGACTAAGTCCAACCATCAACCTGACTTGCCATGTTCCTTAGTGCCATGCCCACTTATCTCCAGGGATAAGGACTCCACTTAGGCATCTTCAGTTGGAGATGTTGCACAAAAACACCGCCCACTCCCCGCTAACTCTTAGTTATCTTTCAAGACCTGGCTGGAACTGATTGCAGGCTTCATGTACCCATCCCGTATCCCCGGCATTTTGTAGTACCAGACAAATATCACAGTGCACTGAGCACAGAAGTCTTCCTTTGAAGGCTGACTCCTGCCATGTTCACTAATAGTTCTGCATCCTGTTGCATGCACCAGAAACCTAAGAAGTCAGCACTGCACTGCCAGACTTCTATATATCTTCAAAATCCAGCACCATTTTGAGACTAACTGAACGGGTGGTGCCAATAGCTTGAAACTTGTAATTT
Source organism: Numida meleagris (assembly GCF_002078875.1). NCBI lineage: Eukaryota > Metazoa > Chordata > Aves > Galliformes > Numididae > Numida > Numida meleagris. Next base: position 6,099,595 of record NC_034410.1, read on the forward strand.
CTAAACATTGAGCAGTTTGCACACATTGACTAAGAGTGTGTGTAAAAGCAATGGTATGAATGTGGTTGATGGTGCTACACACTTGTGTGTAAGAAAAAACCTTTGCTTACGTGGAATCCTGCAAAACACTGCTGTTTGCTTTTACTAGCAGTCAGTCCTTTTCCAGTTAGGGCTATGTGGGACATGAGGAATCTTCAGATGTTCCTACTCTACCCTATTAAACTTTTCACCTTTGTGTTTAAGCATTGAGTATTGTGTTTTTTTCCCTATGATTAGTCCTTTTGAAATCAGCTGGGCCACTCTAACACATTACTCTCTTTTATTCTTTCTGAACATTTGGGTGTTGAAATCGTGTCGCTCCTTGTAGCGGCAATGAAACAGTATGATAGAAAACAACATTTCTTGTAACATAATTGTTCCTTTGCTTCGAAAATTTAATTCAAATCAAACATGTTGTGGAATGTGACCTTCTTGCCACTCTCCCCAGATTGTGTGAATTCTTTATTTTTAGAATTGGAGCTTATGTGAGATTTAGGAATGCATTAAGAATTTTAGAAGTTTGATTATTACTCTACTGAGCTAATCATTGTGTTAACTGTTAGGACTCTCAGGAGCTTTTTCTTTTTTGTTTTTTTTTTTTCCAGACAGAACCTCCACTGAACACACCTGAAAATAGAGAGTACCTTGCAGAAATCATGTTTGAATCATTTAACATACCAGGACTTTACATTGCTGTTCAGGTGATCAAAGTGCATATATACTTCTGAAGTACAGTACAGCTGCACTGTATATAGTCTTCCATACCCATATGTCTAAAATGCTTGAAATGATTGTTTTCTAAGATTGTAAATCAGCACTCTCTGCCTAAATGTAAACTGTTTCTCATACAGGCAGTGTTGGCCTTAGCTGCCTCTTGGACATCACGGCAGGTTGGAGAACGTACTTTGACTGGAATTGTCATTGACAGTGGTGATGGAGTGACCCATGTAATTCCTGTGGTACGTAGGAGAGTGCATTTCTAAAATACTGGTTGTTTGGACAAATGCAGCTTTTTGTTTTCTGTATATTAAAATAAGAACTGTCAAAGTAAACAGTGTTTTAAAGGTTTTACGGTTACTTGGTTGTTTGGGATTTCCTTCCTCCCTTATGGTGGCTTTGCAAAGTATGTGTTTAGTTATGTGACTTTATTTATGAGATTAATTTTAGCTGTCCAGACTATTGGAAAGCTGCAGTAAGGAACCGCTAGGGCATCTTTTAAAGGCTACTTCTATGTAAATCCTTGTCTTGCATTATTGTGATGCTTCAGTTCTGTTCAATATTAATGCATATCGCTGTTAAGTCTCCTGCATGCCTACGTTACTTCTTGTCACGCACACAAGCTTTTTGAATATCTTGTATTTTATTTATGTTACATAGCTGTAGTCTGTGTTTTAGAAGTTAGTGAGCTCTGTGTGGAAACAACCGCAGGCTGCTACAAAGGCATGTTCATGTACATGGTTGATTTCAAACGGCTTAATTCTGGTAGGATGTTAAAAATATACAATTATCCATGTATACTAACATATGTTTTATTGATTTCAGTGTAATTCTGAAGCATATAGTATGCGTGAATGATCAGTTATTTTAGAAATGAACATCTGACTCCCTTTAATTTCTTGCGTTTTGGTATTAATCTGGTCACATCAGTATTGTCTTCTGCTGGGAAATGCCAGAAAAAGAACATTTACCATACAAAGCTCTGAAGCATGTAAGAAGCAAGAGTAGAAATAATGTTGACACAGCAATATCACTGTTTTCAGTCCATGCATTCTGGAAACAATGCAACAACTGGATCTCTTGTTTTCATTGATTTATTGTTAGATATGTCTTCATTTGATTTTTTTTTGTTGCCTGAGCTTTTTAATAATTTTATACTTTTTTTTTCCACCTTGAAACAGGATGTGAGTAGTCTTTGCATATTACATTTGGTTTTCAGATTATGCCTGAAAAAAAACTGTATCTGATCAGACTTTGTCTATGTTGTAATGCGCACAAGTTTTTTTGTCTGTTGCTTGTGCGTTTCAATGTCTATTAGATCATCAGTATCTGTATGTTGTAATCAAGGACTTTTAAAAATAGTATCCACTTTGCAGGGGGTTGCTTGCATGTTTTAACACTTCACTGTTCCAGTATTTTACTTTCAGTTAAAAATGAAAGCAAGCTATTGTGTAAATGATGATAACTTCGTTGATTCCTGATGTTCTGCACAGCATGATTTTGCCTGAAGATCATGTTCTTGTTGTTTTCCCTCTTCCTCCCACATAGGCAGAAGGCTATGTAATTGGAAGTTGCATCAAACATATTCCTATTGCAGGTAGAGATATTACTTACTTTATTCAACAACTCCTGAGGGAGAGGGAAGTGGGAATTCCACCTGAACAATCTCTGGAGACAGCAAAAGCCATAAAGGTACACCCTTCTTTGTCTCCTACTACCTAAATTAAATACTTGGAGCAAATTTTTTTTCTTTTTTTGCTTTAGCAAGTTGCTTGTGTTCACTTAAAAATGCAAATAATTACACAAGCTTCTGCCGGTGTATCCAATCAAGTGCAAGGTAAGGAGAAAGAGGAAGAAAATGGTCAAGCTTGACTCCTTGGTAGAGTTGAATAAGCTTTGCAGATTAAATTAGTATTTAGAGCTTGAGATTTGTTTAAGATCTGTTTTTTGATTTAATGAATATGTAATGCCAGTAGGTTGATTGTTATGGATCTGATCTTGCAAGGAGAGCTCACCGTTGAACTTTTCTGTCACACCTAATGCTTGTGGCATTTTCATTTTGTGAGAAAGTAATCTAGATAAGTCAGTGTGGAATTGTACTGAAGCAGCTAAGCATTTGTTGTCTTGGATGGTTGAGGCTTCAGCAGTCATTTGAGTACAAATATCTCTTGGACAGCCCAATCTGTAAGAATGCTTATGTATTTTTATTTTTCTGATTGAAATGTACTTTAATTCAATGATAGAATAATTATTTTGGCAATTTTTTTACGCTTGCTATTTCTTAACAGGAGAAATACTGTTATATTTGCCCTGACATAGTGAAAGAATTTGCTAAGTATGATGGAGATCCACGGAAATGGATCAAGCAGTACACTGGCATCAATGCAATCAACAAAACCAAATTTGTTATAGACGTTGGTTATGAAAGGTTCCTTGGACCTGAAATTTTCTTTCATCCTGAGGTAAGAGTTAAATACTAATAGTACTAAGTTACAGAAAGTTTACTGTGTAAGTAGAGGGGGAGGGAATTACTGTCATTTTTGATGCGGGTGCGCCATCAAGTGGAAGTAAGCTCTCAGTAGGTCTCCTAACTGCAAGCCTTGTGCAGTCTCAGGTAGCATAAGCACAGGAAAAACATGAGTGCAGTAGGTAATTTTTTTTCTTGTGTCTCAAGTTATGTTTCAAACCTCTTATTTTCTTTTTTAAAGGCAACCTAAAGTTCAGAAAAAAAAAAGTTTGAACTTGTAGGTTTTACACAGTATTTGTTTTCTTTCTGCAAGCACTGGTTTAAACTGGTATGCTTTCATACTCTGTTTTTAGTTATGTTACCAGTCTGTTTGGGCAGTACTCTGCATGGAATTATTCAGTTGATACTGTTTAAGATCTTGGCTTTTTTTGTTGCTTTCTGTTGATGACAATTAATGGATGCTACATCTCTCCCTGAGGGAAAGTCCATTGAAATATGTGTTGGTGTGGTAATAAGTAACATACAGTTTTGGGAGATGTTTACAGTGCCTAGTTTGCCTGATTTTTGATTGTTCAATGTGAGTGAACTTCAGGATGTTGTGATACCTTGGGAGAAGATAGAATCAAATGTTAATGCTCCAGCATGGCAGAGTATGTCCTCTCCCTTATTTTACACCCCATTCAGCTTACTACGGGCAGCCATAGCCTGTAATAAAGTAGTAACAATTTAATCAAGGTCTATATTAAAACTAAAGTTTCTTTTTGTCTATCCTCTTCCTGTTGGAAAAGTGTTTGAAAATTTCATTCTTTTGCCTTGTGTCTAAATTCCAGCCTTAATCTGTCTGTTATCAATTTACAGATGTCTAATCTTACATCACCATTAAACCTCGAGGCTGAGCAGTTTTTCCTCCCTGCTGTTTTACCCACGTTATCTTACAGAGGAGCATTGAATCCCATGTCAGACATGGTCTTAATAGTTTCTCTTTCCACAGGCCCTATAAAGACTATGAGGAATAGAATAAAGGACAGTTTTCCATTTTTTGATTACTTAATGAAGAATTAATAATGTCTTGGCTCTGTGTTGAAAACACTAACTTTCTAGGCAAGAAAAACACAGCAGATGATATGTACTGCTTCCAAAAAGAATTTCTCCCTGGACTTCATTAAATCCTAACTTTAAGTTTTTTGCATTAGCTAGGTAAAAGCTATCTTTGGTAAAGCCATCTTACAATCTTATCCTATTTTCAGTTTATCTCATTCTGACAAAATTTACCCTGAAATCATGTCACGTGCGGTAGTAGGCTTCTAGTGTATAAATTTTGTGCAGTGAATTTTTGACCAAGGAAGAGAATCTGAGTTTGCCTGTGGAAAAAAGCAATTCTCATTTCCCTTGTACAAAAGTGGGCTTGTTATAGTATAGAATACCTGGTGAGTAGGAGTAATACTGACTTTTACTTCCACAATTTTCCTTTAAAAGTACTGTTACAAAATCTCCCTACAGTCTCACTTCTGCCTTTTTGTTTTTTGTGGAAGGAAATACATAATGTCTGTTCTATTTCATTCTAGTTTGCTAATCCTGATTTTATGGAATCCATTTCGGATGTAGTTGATGAAGTTATCCAGAACTGTCCCATTGATGTCCGGCGTCCATTATATAAGGTATGGTCTTTCTGTTCTAAGGCTAACTGAATTCATTTGAAGACTGAAGATCATTGTCATCATCATGATGCGTTTGTATATAGTACACATGGCTGTGATTTCCCCTAGTATGAGAAATATGAACTTTTGAATAGAAATAAAGTTTAAAAGAATCAAGGTACAATTTTTCTGAATGAGAAATACTTGATATTTGCTTTTTTTTTTTTTTAAACAAAGGATTATCTTTAGCAGTGGCTTGGCGTGCAGTTAAGTATTGTTCCCAAGGAACTCTATTTATATCCGATATTTGTAATATAAATTCTTAAGCATGAGAGTTTTTTGGTTTTGCCCACTTCAGGAGTTACCTCATGGCTTCTTCCCCACTTAGATTTATACACAGATATATATATATATTTTTTCATAGTCTTAGTGTTTTCACTGCAGTTTCAGCCAGGTGTTGAACACATTGTGAAAGTACATGGAAAACTTAGTCCTTTAGAAGACAATTATTAAGCCTGTTTAAACTTGTTTAGGGTATATAGTCCAGAGAGTTTTTTTCAGTCAGTGGTTCATTAAGAAATGAAAAAGAAGGCATTGACAGGCATAGCCTGTGGCAAGCTCTCTTTCTGCATTGGCAGCACATTCTATGCTTCCTAGTTGTTTTCTGTTTGTGTAGCAGCAGCAGTACCCTTTTTTTTTTTTTAATAACAGCATAAAGCAGTAACATGAAGAAATAGACTTGTTCATGTAAAAGGTTATAGTTCTGTTCTGTTAGAAAGAATCTTGTCTACGAGAGTTGACATTTTCTCAGGAACAATTAAGTTGTAACTGAATTGTATCTCAGGGTAGTTTGTAACTACTAACATTTTGTAGCATATTTTAGTTATCAAGATAACATAGTCTGTAATTTAGGAGACATAGTAACTTAGAGCAAATCTGCAGTGCAGTTTCAGAGAGGAAGTTTCACTACTTTTATGCTAAGTGACTTTTGCTGTAGATGGCTACAATGGCTTCAAGCTTAAGATTGCTGCAAAAGGTTTTCAGAAACTCTTAATGTCTGGCTCTCCTTTCTCCTCTTTCTTTCTGCAAGACCGAAGTTTCCATAGAGGCAAATGTCTTATTTCTTGCCACTGTGCTAGAGTGCTAGGCTTACACTGGATATATGTAGGTGTTTCATCAATGCTCCTGCAGAAAATATCTTAAAATACCCTGTTGCAGGTAATGTGTGCTATGTAGCCTTTAAAGAATTGTTCTGTAGCCCATCTTCAGATGTCCTGTAGTGTTTATCTTTTTTGTAGTGTTATTCCCAGTAGTCCTGTTTCTTGATCTTCTCAACAGTGCTCTTATGAGGCCAGTTGTCTTACCTTATGTTGAGGTTTGGAGCAGCAGGATCCTCACAGGACTGTTGCTGTTCAACCACTTCCTAAAGCCTGTAGTTGTTCAATTCCACACTCAAGCATTCTTCTACAGATTGCACAAGTGAAGCTCATAAATTCTTTTTAATTGTATAATGGTTAGCAGCAATGTACTTTGTTTTTAATTCTGATGATGATTACACCTCAATGTGATTGCTTGGAATCACTGATTTATGTTCTTGTTCTGTCTTCCCTGACTGTCTCTAATGGAGCTGAGAGTTCCAGATTGCTTGGAGTGAGATTCTTTCTGATAAAATAAGGAAGGATAGATAAGCTGTTGAGTTTGGAACCAGAGACTTGCACTGAAATGTGAAGAAATAAGGTAGACTATGTATTTGTTTTTCAAATGAACCCAAATCACCAGAAAGTAGAATTAAATGGAACTGAGTGCATAGGTAATGGAGGAGTGATTTTGGATCTTACCATAGGGCTGAGATAATCTGGCATCTTTGTTATGTTGCTTATTCCTGTGTGCTGAATTCCACTGGAAAATGAACTATTCTGCGTGCAGCAGGTAATGTGATTGTGCTTCTGTAGGGGTGGGTGAGGCTGTTGAAAGTGCATCACATCACTTCGGTGCTCTTTGGGCAGAATGGTATAGTTTGTTTATATAGTTCTGTGTTGTTTTTTTTTTTTAGGGCATTGTAACAGAAACATTGAATGGTTTGAGTTGAAAGGGACCTTAAAGATCACCTGGTTCCAGCCCTTGGTCAGGACACCTCCCTCTAGACCCAGTTGCCCAGGACCCCATCCAATCTGGCCTTGAACACCTTGAAGGATGAGGCATCCACAGCTCCTCCTCTGGGCAGCCTGTGTCAGTGCTTCACCTCTCTAGTCATAAATAATTTATTCCTATTATCTAATATAAATCTTACCTTCTTTTAGTTTAAAACCACCACCCTTTGACCTATCACTATGCTCCTTGATAAAGTCCCTCCCCAGCTTTCCTGTAGCTCCCCTTTAGGTGCTGGAAGGCTGCAGTGATGTCTCCCTGGACCCTTCTCAAAGGAGAAGAACAAAGAGGGGAAAGTCACCTCCCTTGTCCTGCTGTTTGCACTTCTTTAGGTGCAGCCCCGGACACAAGTGGCTTCTTGGGCTGCAAGCATGCATTTCTGGCTCATGTCCAGCTCTCCATCTGCCAGCACCCCTGTGTCTTTATCTACAGAGGTACTCTCAGTCCAGTTCTTCAGCTTCAATTTTCCCTTGAATATTGTTCCTCTTTCCTTATTTTCATCACGGTTATATAAATATACAACATATCACAGGAATGGAGAGAGCAGTAGCATGATGCAGATTGTGGCCTACAGAAAAAGGTGATCTTTCCCCCTGCTTTTAGGTTACTTTGAGCATATTACTAAATGCAGTGTTACTAATGCACATCTAACTTGCATCAGCATGAAATGTCTGCTCTGCAGTATATTTGCAATAAATGATAATGTTGGATGGTTTCGGTATTGCTATTTAAAAATCTCTCTCTAAGTTGGAAATGCTCTGTACAACCTTGAAACTTGTCCTAACTTTGTGTCAGTTAGGGCATATCTTATGACACTTAACCTCAGTGTCAAAAAAGAATAGCCAGGTGTATCATTTGGTTAGTGACTGTAGTTGTAGCAACTTTTAAAAGTGGGTGAAGGTCTTTTGAAAGTTCTAAAAACTACATGATATTCTAATAAGTGATGATGTTTTTTATGTTTTTATAACAGGCTCAGAAATTGTCATTCTTATTCCATGCTGTTTCATCTTCCTTTTTCCCATCTAGAGTATTTCCCCAGATACTTCCAGAGTTCTGACAGTAACCGTTGATGAGAACAGTATCAACAGTTCTGAAATCTGTGCCTTCTGCCAATGGGACATGACCAACAACCTTACGCTTGCATATCTTCATGATTGATTTCTTTCAACTCTTCTCCGTTCTCTGCTGTGTTTTTGGCACAAAAATGGTTTAAGATGCAAGTGATGTCTGACAGCATTCAACTGGTTTCAGAAATGTTTCTGAAAGATTCTAGCCAACCAAGTTTAAATACACAGGATGGAACAAGTTCTCACATCCTTGGCCTCTGATTTTTTTAAGCTAGTTTTTTGAGCTGATTTCACCACGTGGGTTGGGGACTGTAGTGTGTTGGTGAAGGTGGACTTCTGTTGTAAATGGATCATTTGGGCTTTCAGTGAATTTTAATGATGCTGCTTCTTTTCCAAAGAGAAGATGACTTGTGGCTGTTTGCGCAGCTACTGTGAGCCATAGTGAATTTGAACGTGCTGCTGCAATTGATGTTTGGAGTAGGCTTGTTGCACTTGTGTTCTCTTAAAAAGTTAAACTGTTGGCTACCCCGCTCATAACGAACCATTCTCAAAGCCTGGAGGGGTCTGGGATGCAAGAGACTAAAGCTATGGTAAATGTCTTCCTAGTGTCACTTCTAACTTGAATTGCTTTAAAATAGGGTGAAAGCAGCCTCGCATACGCCGTGTGGTGTGTAGATGGCGCTGTCAGACTGCTGTGCGGCTGTGAGCTGCAGGCAGAAATACCACCCAGTGGTTTCCAGCTCACTTGCCATATCAACTGTTTTCTTACCTCTCTCCTCTGAAATTGTAGGTGTCCTCGAGCAGAAGCTAGCGAGGGTTCAACTGACTTCTGTTTATGTGAGCTTCAGCAAAATGGCAACGCTTGCTATTAATTGCTAAGTACAGAGTAGGCGGGCACTGTGGGTGAGTTAGAGCTGGAGAGCTTGCCAGGCTGTTAGATCTGCATCCTCTTGGCACTGATTTAAGTCCTGGGGAAAGGAAAGGCATTCCTGCTACTTAAAACTGAAACCCAAAGTGATTAACATTGATAGTGTAGAACAGGAGTGCTGAGGAGAAACTCCGTTTCTTCTTATCACTACTAATTAGGTTTGTAACGTTAGTGTGCGGGCTGGGTTGTAGTTACTTTTCTGTCTGAGTGCAGAGGTGTTTCAGTGGAACAGCAAGGGCAGTACTCAAATTGTTGAATAAGAACAAAATATCATGAATGTAAAGAAACACAGATTGGTTCTTCATGATTAAAATAAAATTTATTCCAGAAATAGTTCCTTGCAATACCTTCACTTCTTTGTGGGGATAATATTTCTTGTTTGAGATGTATAATATTTCTTACACTTCCCATGCAGTCTTGGTAAATGATGCCCTGTTTTAACCAAATTAGCAAAAGTGTGCAGCTTTTAGATAAGCTTAGATAAAGATTTCTGTTACTGTAACTGGGTTATTTCGTTAGGTAGTTTCATATCTTTGTAGCATTGTACTATACAGGTATAGGATCAGAGATGATATGGAATGAAATTCAGTCTCCTAGAGCTCATAATAGGAGTGAAGGGAATGGATGGGAAGTGAGAATTTTCCTGCCAGCCCTCCTAGGTGTGTGGTATTGACTCCCAGTTTCCTTCCAGAACTGGGCTGCTTTTTTTATTTATTGCCTGTGGTTATCTTATTCAACTGCATGGAAGATCTTCAGCCTTCTCTTGTAAGAAAACATAGCTAACTGGCTGAAAGTTAAGTTGGTTTGAAAGAATATGAAAGCTAAAACTGGCTGGAGCTTCTTTCCATCAGGTGGTGTGATCAGTGTCAGCTGTGAAACCTGTGCTCTGCCTAGAACTGTTAAACCAGCAGAAGTGTGTTTAAGCTTAGTTAGATCAGAAGAAATCTCATTTGAAGGAAGCAGCTGGAAACAGATACTTGAATCCTAACTGTCTTGATATCTTTTTCTGGGAGGCTAAAGAATTCTGGAATTCTTTAGCAGGCTGGAAACCCAAACAATGCTAGTAAGCTTTCTCCACAGACATGTTTAGCTTTCCTCTATGTTTTTCGTTCCAGTGGTTACTGGAATCATTGTGTAACGCTCAGTAATTTTAGAGAAGGTATTGGCTGTTTGTTTGTTTATTGTAATCCTAACAGTTTTTTGCCACTTTCACTGTGTTCTTTCTGAAGGGTGTTGTGTTGTTCAGAGGGTGAGGAATGTGTGTGGATTCTGCTTCCATTGTGAGTGAGGCCTACTTGCCTTCTGACCTTCCATAAGGATGGAAGATTGAGCTGCTGAGTTGTGATGGCTTGTTGAAGCCCATATGTTATGAGCAATCCTCTGCTAAAGATTTAGCACAGGTTTGGCCCAGCACTGACAAGAGCTACAGGGAACAGGGGAACTGTAACTGTGTAGAATCACGTTATGATGGCAGTTGGTGCTACCTGCTTGTATCTCACAGGCTATTTAGCCTGACTTTTCTAGATACATTGATGAGATGATGTACCTTTTCAACCAGCATACCCTAGTGCTTCTGTTTTTCTTGACCAGCATTGCACTTAATCTTCTTTTAGCATGTAGAATTACTTGAATAATCATAATCTCAGGAAGGTGTGACCTTCTAGCTTTTATCCCTGGAATGATAAAAGATCCTCCTAGTGTTACCACTAACTCTGCAGTTGCATAAGGTGGTCTAAGATGTATTTGTATAGGTATTCTCAAGTGTGTTCTGGAGTCTCTTTTAGTGGTATCATCATCCACTTCGTGCAGTATTCACAAAGTTTAATTTGCTTTGAATAGAGTTATTGCTTTCACTCTCTTTGCCAACTTCATTATCTCCAGGTAATATTTTCTGATGACAACTTTTTAATTGCTATTTCATCACTCGAGTTGGTTGTTATCTTTTTTCTTTTTTTCCTCCCCATTAGCAATTTTCTCTTACTGAGTGTGTGCTACTCTGAGGCAGGGGAAGTTATGCTCTTGTATGTGGAGGGAGCTCTTGTATGTGAAGGGAGCAAGTTAATTTTAGGACCAACTGTGGTTTCTGGCTCCTGCTTTATGTGTATGGCTACCTTCCTCGTTATTTTTCATAAATAAGCAAACAACTTTCTTCTCATTTAGCAAGGAAAATTTTGTTTGCAGCTTGTACTCTGTTGCTTAAAATCTGAAAAGTTACTTCTGCAGCCTGAAAGAGCGAATACTTTATGCATGACTTCAACTCTTCAGATCTGTATGCAGGTTTCCTGGCTGTGTAAGCAGTGGTTCAGGGATTCTTTCATTATGTGCACAGTCTTGGTCTGCAATATCAAAAGCTGTTTGGAACAGATAACCCTTTGCCCAGTCTATACTGAACTCTTCATCTCAGTAAAGTTCCTTGCCAATGTGACTCAGGTATACAAGTGATTTTAGTAAGCAGTAATTGACATTTTGGTTTGCAGTGCCGCATGCAGGCACTGCGGGGCGCACATGCTTTTTTTGTCAAGTAGAGTTTCTTTCTTTTTTATTATGAAGTGCATTCTTGCTGCCACCATTGTTATTTTCCAGCGTTCCTGTTTTGAAATCCAACCCCAAACGCCCTGCCCTGTTGAAATGACTTCTGCGTTGGTCTGTAGCCCTGAGATGTTATGAGAAGTGTTAAGGATGTGACATTGTAGAACACATGTTTAGGATCAAAGCACAAATCCAGGGCACAAGGCTTTCGGTTCTGCTTTGAAAACTAGCACTAGACAAGAAGATAGAGAAAAGTAGAAGGCATTGTACTTTTCTCAGGACTATTGTCCTTTTTGGATAGATCTTTGAATCATTGGATTTACTGGTGACTGTGGTTAGTGTCTAACTCATTTTTAGAAATAAGTTCTAGGTAACTTTCCAGCCTGTGGAATGGCACTAAGAGCTACATGACTGGACTAGAGCCTTACTTAGCATCAGTGCTAAAACTGCATGTTATCAGTGTCTCTGAAACATTTCAACAGTGTCATCTTGTTGCTCCAGTGTATGTATAGGGTACTAGCTCATTACTTTAATGGAATCCTTCTCTTTTGTGATAGTATATTCTACACAAAACTATTATTTGAAGAGAAAGGGAGAACGTAGGGAGCTGTGGACCTACTGTGGAAACTGAGCGATATTAAGATGTTCTGTGTAGCTTGTCAGCCTTCTAATACCATTTGGGAAACTCACTTTGAAGATGGATTTAAAGAGTGTATCCTTATTTTCTCCACAGAATGTGGTGCTCTCAGGAGGATCCACAATGTTCAGGGACTTTGGACGGCGACTGCAAAGGGATTTGAAAAGAGTCGTGGATGCGAGATTGAGACTTAGTGAGGAGCTCAGTGGTGGTCGGATAAAAGTAAGAAAGGATTTCAAATAGATTGATTTTAAGAATAGTAGAAGAAATAAAGTTCAAAGCTTTCACCTCACTAGTGAAAACACGGTGCTCTAAAATGAATACAGTGTCCATATGTATTATTAAATCTCTTGGTAGCTTTGCAACATATGGCATATCTTTACAGGAACCTTGAAGTTACTGTGAACAATGTGTAAGGACATTTCTGATGTCTCTTAATAGGAGAGAAGTGATCTCGGCAGCAGGCAAACGGGATTTAACTGTTGTGTCCTTCAGTGTGCTAGTCAGGAAGAGTTATATGATTTGGTCTCCTAGGAAATATGGCACTCTGAGTAATTATGAGATAGTGATAAGAATGGAGGGGTGAAGATTTCTGAATGTTTTCAGTTTATAAGGATGTTAGTAGGACATGTAAAGTAATTGTGAACTGTTTTTCTTAGCCCAAGCCAGTTGAAGTTCAAGTGATAACACATCACATGCAGCGTTATGCGGTTTGGTTTGGTGGTTCCATGCTGGCTTCAACAGTAAGTATTCATGAAAATTATTCTGAATCTTTCTTTGTGTGGTGTCTGCTGGCTATGTTCATTCTGAATGCCACTTTTAAACCTTCTGTGACAGCCTAAACTTTGTCACATTCTGGAATCCTAACGCAACTTTCATCTCGGCAAAGTTTGTACAGAGCAAGTGGGAGCTGTACTTGAGTAGGGATATCATGATGTGACATAATTCTGAAGTAGTATTTATATGATAGCTATAATATAGTCCCTTTATTGTTGAAGTTAGCGCTTTGGATTAGTCAGGACTTCGGGAGTATAGGAGCTGAACAAGCATTCTTTGACGTGAGAGAGAATCAAGTGGAGGAAAACAGGAGCAATTCATGTCTTCAAAATGAGATTTCTTATTGCTGTATTTAAAATCAACTCTATTGTCCATGCAAACTTTCATTGATTGTTTTCATCTCTTAAAAAATTTTAGTTTTATTCTATTGCGAGGAAATAATACCTTATCACGAAGCTGCAATCTAAAAAAAAATTAAAGCATTATTTTATTCGTCTGTTTTTCTGCTTTATATATTCTTATGGCTTTGAGAGGATTTGTTTCATGTTTTCATAGCCGGAGTTCTTTCAAGTATGTCACACGAAGAAGGACTATGAAGAGTATGGCCCTAGCATTTGTCGTCATAATCCTGTGTTTGGAGTCATGTCATAATGTTTGTTGAATGGAAACAAGATCTGTGGTTTCTTGCTCATGAAGAAACTCATGTCAGGCAGAGGAAGGCAGCAGGTACTGTAAATACTGAAGCAAGATGTGGCTATCTCTTGGAAGCATTTGGATCACCACCCTGCACTGCAGCACAGCTTGCAGCCCCGAGTCATTTCAGTGAAAGCCATTTCTCTGCAGACTACTTTAAAGCCTATCCTTCTTTCTTCCTAAATGTGAGGTAATTGACAGTAGGTAATTCTCTGTTTAGGAGGTTGTGCAAATACTACTGAAACTGAATCTAGAAGAATGAGGCAGTGTTTTACTGCTTGTGGAAAGATTTAAACCTTTCCCACGTTTGCCCTAACTCTGCAATCAAATCTTTAGCAGTGGAGCACTAAATACCACCACATTGCCTTCAGGGGGTTGAAATGGTTGCGGGTACCTGCCCAAACAGATTAGACTGCAGGACTGGGCCTACACTTTGTAAATGTAGGGGTTTTTTTTTCATATTATTTTGTATTTTATGATATCAGTAGGGTGAATTGATGATTAGTTCTAAGCACGAACAGCTATCAATGTCATGGAGTGATGTTACGCATTTCCAGGTGTGAGGCATGTATTGGAGCTGTGCTGGTATGTTTTATTTTCTGGGGGGAAAAAAAAAAGCCATGTATGCTAGCAACTGATTTATTCTTGTTTGAATGGCATAAATTAAGTGGTTTACAGTACTGTATGAAGTTTATTATAGCCACTGTTACTTTGTTTTGAATTTTCTGAAACCGTTTTATAGAAGATGTTTTGTTTTGATGTTGCTGAGTGGTGGATGACACGCGGGCCTTGCACCAGTGAAATAAACGCTGTTAACATCTTTATGAAAGTCTGTGGTGGTTTTGATTTGCATACTCCTTTCTATTACCTCCCAACATTAGCTTTCCATTCATAGGTCACTGTATGTAGAGTCATAATAAAACTCAAATTGAAAAAGGCCTCTGGGATTCTCTGGTCCAGACTCTTGGTCAGTACAAGGGTCACCTTAAAGTTAGATCTAGTTGTTCAAGGTCAGTGAAGTTTCAAGGCTCTCTAAATGGAGATTCCTCAGCATCACTAGGCAACCTTTTCCAGGACTTAGATACATTGCATAGGTACATGTTCTTGTGTTAGAAGAAGCACTATGTACCCATGATTGCAATCTTTAATAGGGTAGGAAATTCTTCTTTTTCTTAACATGCTGATATTTTTCTGTTCTCTGGCAACAGAGGTTTTGCAAGTTTGCTCTTGTAACAGTTTGTGTAGCCCAGTAAGGATTTTGCAGTACGCATCAATTTGTTTTTAACAGGCATGGAAAGAATTAGACCAACCAATAAATTAAATATTGAATGGGGACTCTATGACTCTAACCTGTTCTGAATGCATTAGAACTAGAAGTTCAGCTCAGAGTAAACCCGCTGAAGCTTACTTTGCTCAAGCCTTTCACTAAGAAAGAAATGGAAAATCCATTATAAAGTGTACTGTTTTCGCTTGTTCCAGTGTGACATTACCTTGTCTGTGTTTAAGTAATTTTGTTGAGTCCTGCTGTAATATATTGTGAGGTACAGACTTTAAATATGTTCGGGTCTGTTGAGAATAGATCACTAGGAAAGCATTTAAAATGCTGGAAAAATATTCTTATGCAGCCCTGAATTGAATGAGGTTTTTTTTTCTGCCACCTTCAAGTCATTCGCTTAAGCAAAAACTTGAGAAACAGGGAAATGTGGGAATAAGCCAGAACGGTTCTGACGTGTTGGCCTATCATAAATTGAGAGGCTGTTAATGCAGGGAGAAGAAGTGATCCTGAGAATAATATGCTTCAAAATTACCCTCCAAAATGAAATCAGGAGTCATTAGCACCAAGCACTCAGCTAGTCTCAAAATGTTGGATTTTGAAGGTTGCAAAATAGAAGTTTGTCACTGCACTGCTGACTTTTTAGGTTTCTGTTGTACGCAGCAGAATCCAGAACAATGAGCACGATGTGGCAGGAGGTCAGCTGTAGAGGAAGGCTTACACATTCAGAGGTACGCATACACTGAACGCTGTGACACTTGTTTGGTGCTACCAAATAAGGCATGCTGTTGCCAGTTTTAGTCAGGCATTGAAAGATACCTTGGAGTTAGCTGGAAGTGGTATTTTTGTTCAACAGCTCCAATGGAAGTTGTGAGCATCTTTTTTTTTTTTTTTTTTCAGGGAAAAAGGTTTCAAACAGCAAGTCTCAATGTGAATGAGGAAAACAAAAGACTCACGCCACTGGTAGTAAGAATTCTAAAGTAGGATGGTTGAGTTACCCTGCTCTTCAACTTTTTGGAAGGCTGACCTACCTATCACGTGAAAGAAGTTAAAACCACCATTGGGCAGAAAAAAAAAAAAAACAGGATGAGATGTCAGAGGAGAAATGAAAATGAGTTGTTAGCCCCTTTTTGTCTAATTTAAACTTGTTGGCAAGTCAGCTTGCTTTTTCAGGTTTACCTTCTATGTGTTCCTTGCCAACAGTTAATGAGGACCTACACTACTCTCTGAACAACAAGTTGAAAATTGCTTCCTTAACCTGTTGCTGTGGGCACTCATCTGAGAAGGAACACGTGCATTGGGTGTGAATGCTTTTGGAAAGGAAGGAATTGAACCTGAGACAGAGCCAGAAGGGGCAGGTATTTATTCTGCCTCCTGCCATGCAGTCACATGCACCAGCACTTACTAGTGCTTTTATAAAGCTTGATTTCTTAAGATGTGTTCTCTTAATACCTAAAGCTTTAGGGCAAATTTCTGGAGCCTGGTAAGGCTAGTGGATCCTTTAGCAATCCTGCTAAGACAAGTCCGTCTCTGTATTTGCAGGAATAGAAAATAGCGTGTTTGGATGGAAAAATGCCTGTTTTTTATCTACTTTGAAGTGGTGAGAAGGTGTTGGTATGACAGTCTTCAGCAATATAATTTCAGATTAAACTATGCACAAATACATACGACTCGTTAGAGTAAAACAAGTAGACATTTAGAAGTAGCTCAACCAGGTGTAAAAATGCTCAGAGTTGCTCATCCAGTTTGAATCTGAAACGTGAAGAGTCGTTTATCTGTGAGCTGCCTTTCAAAAGTTTCTGAATTGCTGTGATGGCTTGCTGCTGCTGAAGAGGTTTTGGTCCTGCTTGGGTTCTGGACCAAGCTCTGATGATCACAGAACACTTCTGTGAGATGATGTGACGTGCATGGAGACTGAATGCAGGTAAGCTGAAGTGCAGCAGGAAGTTTGGTCTGATCTGCATAGTTGTAACTGGGACTTCTGACTTGGAAAATTTATGGTACCATGCAGCTGTTAGGAAAGTGATTCACCTATCCCCATCAACCAATTACCAAATGATGTATTTTGGCCTTGATTTAACCTTGACTTGATTTGAGTCAATACCGTAGAAGTGGAAGGTGTTGCTTCCCACTAACAGTCCCCAGAGTTTTTCCTTTTTCAGTAGTATTTAAAAGCACTTAAAGCTCTCATGAACCTGAAGAGTGTTGTGCTTATGTTCAGTGTGGTACTTTCAATTAACTACGATTAGTGAAGTCTTGACACAAACTGGAGTACCAATCTCTCTGTAAATAATTCATTCTTTATGATAAGTAGGTTCTCTCTCATCTGGAAAAATTACTGTTGTGCCAAATAAGCATCGGAGATGGAACAAGTGAAAAGCTGACTTAAAACCAGCGGGGATACTGAGCAGAGATATGCAACCTTCTGCTTTATTGAATAGCACATGGCATAATGTTAAGACATACCATGTAGTGGCTGTGAGATAGTTACAGTGAACGAAAGCTTAGGTAAACCTATGGTTTAGAAAAAAAAAAAAAAAAATCTCTTTTTTCTATCCTTCACAGCAAGTTGAATGTACATGGTAGAAGGTGATAAGGAATTGCCTGTATTCACAGCTTGCTTCTGTGGCTTTTCTTCTTGTTGCTTCAGCTATGATGATCATCCTGTTGGGATTACTGATCCTGCAATTTTCTAGAGCGCTGGCCATTTCTTACTGCCATCTCCCATTACCAGTCTTGACTGTTGCATCATTTGGGGGAAGTTGTTTCATTTTTGTAAGCTTTTCTTCTTTTTTGATCTTTTCCTAAGGGACTACCTCTTAGGCAGTACCCTGGCAAGTGTCTGCCTTGACTGAACAATCAGCAGGTGGATGCGGATGTCTGACGTGGTGGCTTTTGAGGGCAAATAGTCTTATCCTAGTGCATGCACCTAAAACAAGACAGTTGACTCATCCTTTGGTAGTGCTTTCCCTTCTCTGTCGACTGAAGAGGGCTATGGTGTCTAGCACAGATGTTGCATCCAATTCTCAATTGCTCAAAGTAAGAGGAGAAGAATCTCACCCTGGCCTTGGTTTTGGTGTCTGGGCACTACGGATGGTCCAGGTGGTGAGGAGGCATGCTCGCCGATGGCGAAGGCTGACAGTTCAATGCACTATACCCATGAAAATTGGTGACTCCAGAAGGACGAGGGTTGTGTTGCTTCAGCTTCCAAATGACTTGCAGGTATCTTACCTTAACGTTCTTGAAAAGAACAGCCTTTGTAGTCCTGCTTGCATATTCGCAACCTTAGGCTGAGTGCCAACCTATTTTTTGTTCCTTAGGCTTCGTACTTGTTTTTTTCTTTTTTGCGAATGGTTTCAAAGTAAGCTGCAGCTTACTCGTGTGGGAGGTAAGGGTGTGTTAGTGTAGCAGGTTTGATACGCCTCAGGAAACACTGCATGTCTAGCAGCTGCCCTGCTGTGTTCTCTCAGCATTCAGTGCAGAGCTCCTGGGTGGCAGTGGCTTTCTCACGTGCACCAGCACCTACCACGTTGTTCAAGAAAAAAACTGTGTCCACTCTGCCTCCATGCAGTGCAGTTTAGATGGCATTTGTGGCTCACAGCACTCTCCTGCCAGGCAGATGAAGGGCTCTGGAGCCAGCCTAAGAATGTCTGCTGCCTTCAGCTATTGGGAGTAGAGGTCAAGCTAAATTAGGACAATTTGGATTATTTTTTAACTCTCTGTCTGGTGGAATTTGGAAGAGGAGGGAGAACTGTCACTTCTGCTTCTCTACAGCTGTTTCTTCCTAAGTTCTTGTGAATTCAGCTGACGAATATAGCTGGATTACAGTATTAGTCATTGTTTCTTACCTTTGTCTAGTTTGAAGTTTGCTGCTGCTTTGCCGCAGGAGCCTGTCCTTCCCATCGGCCATTATAAAATTAAAGATCTTACTTTTCTCAACAAACACTGCATCGTGCTAACGTGAAGGAATTTCCCCCTTATTTTATCTTCCTCTGTAATTGGGGCAAGGAAGTGGCAGCGTTTCCTGTAATAAGTGATATTTGACCCTTTGACTGCAAGGGAAGCAAAATGAGCTGGTGTTGGCTGGAAGAAACAGAAAGCAGTGGGTATTTAGGAGGATGATGCCCACCAAGCATCCTTATTTGTGGTGCTTTTGCAATCATGGGCATCTCCTTTATGATCTTTAAGTGGTGACCTATTACATGTATAGTATACTAATAAAAAACAATCAATGTAGTTTGACTAGAAAGCTGCATTTGTCTCAAGCTTGAGTTGCGTAGGGTGGCTTGACATTAGGTTAGTGAGCAGAGGCAACACCAGCCCCTGATGAAGTACTAGGAGCACTAGGCATGTCCCGATTCCTGTCTTTTCTCTGGAGCATCTGATTACAAGCTTCAGGGACACTTTGGATTGGTTGACTGGTGGATTGGAGATTCCTGGACACTGCGTTGCTTACCTGAGACTAACAACTAGGCTCCAAATTATGTTTCCTTTTAAGCTTTTCGTTTCTGGTCCCATGCACTGTATATGCTCTTAGGCATAGATAAGCAGTTTAAGCAAATCTCTCTGCTTCCTTGGCTTTTATTTTTTGTGACACAGATAAAATGTAGACAATGTCAACGTGGAGAATAAGAGATGACCAGAAGAATATTCCTCATTTGCAACTGGATGTATGCTGTGTTGTGGCTTCATTGCATTTTGGACTGGGTCAGCATTTACTGCAGCAAAAGTCCTTATAACATCTTTCCAAAGAATAGCTGGAAGTCTATTTCTACCCTTTGCTTGATGGAGGATTGACATAAGTGGCAATTTATGACAGATTTCTTTCAGTACTTTCAATTTATGCATCCAGCAGGGTACTTTAGAAAACCAACTGTTGTTGCAACAAATACACAAAATGAGAGTAGAAGTTCTGATGTTTGTTTGCATTCTGTTGCTTATTAATTGTGCATCTTGTTTAACAGCCTACATGACTGTCTGTTACTGCTTTTACTGTGGCTTGCTTGCAGGATGTTTTAGCACGTTTGTTCATCTCGTCATATTGTATGTCTATTATGCATTAAATGATATTGGCTATTAAAGGATTACATCCAGGATATAATTATGGCCCTGTGGAATAAAGTTTTCAAATTACTCTGCCACAGTCTATAATTATACTGAATGTGCCCTGATGCCAAGGAGGATTATTAGGGGAATTACGAACTGCTTTTCCATAACATCCATTTCTTGAGTACACAGTTTACAATTTGCTGGCTTTAAGGAGTTAGTGACCTTTCATGGGAAATGTTATTACAGGATACAATCCAAATGTAATGTTTTTGTTTTATAATATGCTCATTTCCCTCCCTCACTTTGACTTTATTATGCAGTGACTGGTCAAAATGTCTCATATCTGGAGTATACAACTCTTAAATTTGATTATCAAGGAAGTGAAATCAATAAAATACCCTTGAAGATGACAAGAGACATCTCAGCAAGGTGTTCTAGACCCTTCATGTCTGTGGAATGGAGGTGGGAGTCTGCATGATGGCACTAGTAGTAGGATTTAAACAACTTATTTCTGTATATCTGAAGATGTTTTTACCTGAAGATGATTATCTCTGCAGTCAACACTTTTTTAAAGAACTGCAGATACATAGTTGTAATGAACATGAAATGGATGAGAGTATAACTAAGGATCATCTCTGTAATAATAGAGCAGCACTGAGCTGTTGATTGAATCCCCAAATGGAGATCTTATGCTTCTTTTTACCAGATTAAAAGTAAACTAAATGCCATTTAATTTTCTGTGAACTTGGATGACTCTCTTCAAGGATAATATAAAACCTTGTATTAATTTTGAAATGCAACAGCTTGCATCCCATGTCCGTTCTGAGCATTTCTTATAGAAATGCTCGTAAATTAAATGTGCTTGAAACCATTCTCTGGCGTTGAGACCTACTTGCATGATACAGCCTGTTCTTACTGAACTCTCCTGGCTTCCTGATAAAGTGAGCACATACAAACTGCCTTTTGGGATGGTCTCTGGATTGTGCTAATTCCTGAGCTGTGCTCTGATACTAGTTGGCTCAGCGATGATGACTGTGGCCAAAATGGTGCTGTAGGTCATGCTTATGATTTAACCATGTAGTTGATGGTACTCCAGTGCCTGGGGATGTTTCTTGACACCGTTTAATTTACTAGCATAAACAAAACCTATAAATTTTCAGTGGCAGAGTGACGTGAAATATTTTAAATAATGGGCTATCTTATTTTCTTAAGGCTCCAGATCTTTGTTATGCTATGTTATGAATCTGTTTGGTGTTTAAGGAAAATGCTTCTACTATAATTGGTTCTACTATGAAAGAAACCATAATTATAGGCTGTCAGATAACAATGATGAACTCTCCAATTTGTTTTGAAAAATATGTCACAATTTTAAAAACACTGTTACAGTTCTTAAGGTCAGTAATATTTAAATGTGTAAGTTGTGTATATGTAAGCACACAAGTCGGCTTATACTCTTAACTTTCCACACCGTGGGATCATAGTTTCTGCAACTTTTCATCAATAATGCTTTACTTTCTTAATCTTTTCATGTCACTATGTTGCATGATTTACCATCCTGTACCTCCATAAGAGGCTCTAAGATTACAGTGATGTATCTAGCATCTAATTTTTCTGAGAATCTTTCCTCCTGATGGCAACACTCAAGAAGGAAGAAGAAACCAGCTTGATTTCTTCAATTCTCTGAATGACTTGATGGAGTTATGTATTGAACAATTTGTTCTGGAGTACTGCCACGAATCAGAGCTAGCAGCTGGAAATACCATGCTATGCACCTTGTATGAACATTAAGGCTCACAAAACTTCTTTCTTGAATAGAAGTTGCTTTGAAATTGTAGTCAAAATTCTGCTTTCTCCTCTCATGTCTGCATGGTATACTCCCTGGTTTTTCCCCTCAGTTTTCTTCTGTCTTGGATCTAAGAATCCAGTGTGGATGTTTCAATGAAATGATCAAATTAACACAAAGATTGACTGTGACAAAATAGCACTTTTTGGGGGCAACTCTGCTAGAAATAATCTCCTTTGTTAGTAATTTCTTTGGAAGAAGGAATGCCATTATCAGTACTTGGCAAGATGCAGTCTTTTGAACCAGTGCATTCCCAAATGCATCAAAACTGATGAAACTGTAAAGTTGCCACGATGGCTTGCATAGCAGCAGAATAACGCTAGATAAATTGCCAATACCAGAGAAAGAAAAGTTTTGTGATCGCATAATTTTCTTCAAAACCAAAGGAAAAAGGAAGTCTTTCACTGAATGATAATTTAAATCTTCTGTGCTATGAATTACAGACTGGCCATGAGTACTCCAAGGCCTTAGTAACCGAAGGTAGCTCTGAAATTAACTCCCTTTTCCTCTGCTGGAGGTGAGTGTAATCGGATAACAGCTCAAGTATTGTCATTAGTCAGGCTGCACTGATATGAATATCCTAAAAAATAATTACTAAGTAAACTGCTGCAAAGCAAGTTCAGTTCTTTCCCAAAGGAAGGTCACGCTTCTTCCAGTCTTGATTTGCACCACAGATGCTTTTGTAGCAGGATTGCACAAATCTTATAAAAATTGTATCAGAGTAGAATCAGCCACCCTTAAACATATTGATCTTCCATCTTTGACCACATTTGTCTCAGAAGCTCAATGAATTTTCTGTGCTATTCCTAATTTTCTTAAAGTCCTTCTTTAGTGATGTCTATTATTAAAGCTATTTCTTCCTCCTGGGTGTGTACAAAGAAACAAGTAACTCATGAATAAATCTGTGTTTGGGTACTGACCGTATTGCTTGCTAATTCATGAGCCATTGTTTCTTCAGAAGCAGAAAGACAACTACGCTCCAGTGAACACACTTTAATTGTTCAGATAGGTGCATTAAACTTTTACACTTGAATAATAAGTCAGGTGGAATTAGATCTGCCTCTTTGCAGCTACTTTCTATCTGCTCCAGGCAGGTCAGTATCCCACTGAGATCACTCAGGCCGCTTCTGAATGCATCCAGTGGGTTGGATACCCAATACCATACCCAAGCAGCATCAGTCATGAGGAGGAGGATTCTTGGGTCAGCACAACAGGCAGCTAAACTGGAATCAATTAGTTCAAACAAACAATAAAAAAGAAAATAAAAAAGAGACAAACCTCGAGTACTGTGTTCACATACCTCAAGTGTTGTGTTCGGTTCTGGACCCCTCACTTCAAGAAAGACATTGAGGCCCTGGAGCATGGCTAGAGGACACCAGAGGACACCCTGTCCTCCCCGAGGGCTTACTGGAGAGAAGTGCAAACAAACAGAACCTGAACTACCTATGTAGTCTTTGGGGTTAGTTCCTGCTGTGTTAACGTGAATGTTTTATTTTTTCAAATTTCCTTGTTGAATAAGTTTTTATTTCAATAAGAAATCTAAAAACTATTTGGTTAAAGTGTTCTTTTAGCTTTTGTGGGCAAAACTCCAATAAATATGATATTTTGACAAATTCTACTGCCTGTGTCAGAGTTGCCCTCAGCTTGCTACCAGGCAGTCACAGCACTAATTAGCAACAGATACTTCTTTTCTTCAGTGTAGATGATCTCTCATATAATCATGGGAAGGGTGGAAGCTAACTAGAAGGCTGACTTATGGCAACCTGGTATTCCCAGTCTACCTTTGCTTCTCTTGCTGTAGATCTCTCTCTTTCTCACTTTTTTTTTGGTCTTGTCTTTTCAGCTTTTTCATCTTTTCAGCTGTCAGCAGTCAGCCCTTGTGAAGGGCAGCAGAGTGAAGCTGGATGTGAGCAGATCTATTTGGAAAGGGATCTAGGATGGAGAACTTGTTACTTTGCAGCCTTCTGAAGGTGGCAGCTTTCACATGTTTTGTATTCTTCTTGGTATTTTAGTGCTAGTGGATATTCAAGTGAATCATGGTTGTGTGCTAAGAAAATGGAACTATAATCCTGGGGCAAGGTGCTATTTTTGTGGAGTTTAAGGGTTCGCAGAATCAGATATCTACTAATCCAAGCTCATCACTTTGGACTTCCTTTACATCCAAGGAGAGAGGTATGTGTCTGTGAGGGCAATTCACAGGGTCTAAATTAGATCAGGTGAATGCCTCCATGGCAGCACCGCCTGCTTCCTTTCAAGAAGTTAGATCAAGATGCACAGCTGAACTTAGCTGAGAAGAGTTCTCTTCCTAGAAACTCAGATCTGTGTCAGAACCTTAGGCTGCTTCCCTGACAAGAAGATATTTGCTAACCCTTCTTCAGAAAATTTGGGTATTTTTCTGAGTCTGACAGTATCAGAAAGTAGGTTAGGACTAAAACCTTTGAAAAATTGGGAAAAGCTGTTTTCTCCTAGAAGCTGAGAAATCTGCATTTCTTAATGACGTTGTTCATGTTTTCATGTTGTCCTGAACTTGAGTTGATTCAGGTGTTCATTTTCCAATTACCCACTCATAGTAGCACTAAACTAGGTGTAACAATCACGATCAGATGAATTGTGTTTCTTCATTCCATGTATTCCTACTGCCTTATTCAGTTGTGCTTCATGATGCTGTATTGTAACTGCCCACTGTAATTTGTGTAAGTTCGACTGTTTCATATTTTGAAAGGCTCTAGGCTGATAGGCAGCATCAGAGCTGGGGAGGTTCATTTCACATTGCTGCTATTTATGACAGTACAAACTATGTTCAAAGATCTTCTGATACCTTTGAAATAATCTGACTCCTGGATTGTAGCTGCTCTTGGGTCTTTCTGTTTCATGATTCTTTGCTTAAAGCTTTTCCAAAAGAAGAACAAGAGCTTCTAGGAGTGAGCTCTCTTACCTTTTCAGCAGCTGGCCTGCTCTGTTGGACACCTCTAATTGCCTGTGGTGTTGAAGAATGTGGCCAGTATTGACAGGGATGTGGATGACAATAACCAGCCCACTGCTATTTCTCGTATTCTTCCGTGATGTGATGCTGAAGGTCTTGGTAAAAAAGCTGTGCTCCAGTTCTTGTGGCATAGTCCCTTTGCAATCCTAGAGCTGTTTGTGTAGCACGATCAGGAACTTGGAATTCCCAAGAATTCTCATTACATGATGAGAACAAATGAGTGACTAGTGCCAGATTCACTGGCCAACTGTCCATAAATCACTTTTAGCCAATACGAAGCATAACCCATGGTCACCTTAGCTTTTTTTTTCCAGAACATTTGGGCAACCGCAGCTCAGTCATGTTTTCATTGTTGGTATAAAAATGAACACAGTTTCTCCATTCCTTGCTCTCAGTTGCCATATGTTATTTGATGTTATTCAGTGGTTTTCTATCATAAAAGCTACTCAACTGCATGATATCCAGCTATTTGTCTTGCACTGAAGATTACTGCCAGGTGTCCTGTTGTTTCAGCCATGTTTGCTTCTCATTTGCTGTTACCTGTGTGATCCATTCATGTTCTGTAGTGAACAACAGCAATTGCAGTTGACATCAGATTGCTGTAAGTCAACTCTGAATTTTGAGGCACACCTCAACTTCCTCCTAACAACAATGGGATTCAAACTAGTAGGGTAGGCTAACCCTTTTAAGATTACTTTGAAAGAAGCAAAGGGCATGTACTGTTACCTATTTGAGCTGTTATATCTGCTATTTCAAATCACACCGTGGTTAAAAATGTGTAATTATAGAAGAGAACAATAGATTCCATATCACAAGAGTTAATGGTCTCTGCTTACATGTGGGTTATCTGTTTGCAAGTCAGGATTTGTGCAGGGCGGCTAAATGTTTTTATGACTCTTTTGCAGATGGAGGAACCAAGAGGACGGGTACATGATTGGCATTCAGAGGGTCTGTGTATGTGTTGAAAACAGAGCTGAAATATCAGAGGTTTCTGTCCTAGCCCAGAATGGAGTTTCCCTGCTTCCACACCAGGCTGTTGGTATTCACTTGCTGTGGGCTGCCATTGTAGGAGTACATTGCTCTGTGGACAGGCTTCTAATTCAATTGTTTACAGATGGATGATTTGCTGGACTACCCACACAGTGTCTTAATAAATCTGGTGTCCTGAGGGTGTAGGGTGTTACAGTAAGAGATCAACAGTGCTGAACAAGTCGTGGGGCTTTTGAGTTCATCACAGGACAATTTTCTCTGTGAATGCACCAGGGGAAGTCCTGCGTCTCAGCCCATATCTCAATTTCTAACTGACTGACAGAAACTGCACCAAGAGCTGAAACACTGGTTATTGCAATCCGTGCTGATGCTATTCAGGACAATACCTTTTTTGTCATCTGGTCTGTCTGTCATATGGATTTTGTATGTGCCATAATAGCATATTCTGAAAGCATACCAACACTTTGGGATGTTGGCAGCTTTAGCAGACCAGTATTTCATGGGTGAATGTTCTTGAATAATGTTCATTTATTTTCTTATTTGTTAGCAGCTTTAGAGCAAAGTTTGTAGGACATCAGCATGCAGGGAGTGAATTATCTCTTTCTTTGATTGGGAAGGATCTTCACAATGTGTACCAATTGGGTGAAATTCTATCATATGCATCTTCTTCTGGAAATTTCTGGATTTATCTTAGCATTATATTTTGTCCTGTTGATCACCACAGCACTACTGATAGTTCTGTTTATGACATGGGAAAAGATATGGTGATTTATCCCATGGGATCTATAAGGAAAGTATTTTTATTGCTCTGTAGTTTTCACTAGGGAGGTTGCTAAAAGTTCAAATGCTTTTAGAAAGCTGATATATTTTTGTCTATTTGTTGTTATTGTTCTCAACTTGAATAATGACTTGAAAACATTTGGTTTTCTCAATTCTGATGAAAAAATGTGCATGAAAAGTTTTCCCAAATACCATCCACCACCGCCATTTTGAACTGCGCCCATTAATCTGTCAACTCCTGCTTTCTGGTCAGTTTTAAATTCTTGCAGTGTAAAACTCCTACTATTACACTTGTAAATTAAAAGAAATCCAAGCTTCTAGCCATTTCACTGCATTATGTTTTAACTGATGTAAACCTTTTACTCTTCAGCTAACATCTGGGGAATCAGAAGGAAATTGGACCAGCAGTTAGCCTGCAAGGAGAACATTTTTTGCTACTGGGCAGCAAATTCTCTAGTTATTTTGATTTTTGTGTAAGTAAAGTACTTCTGATATACTGCCAACCTGTATTTCAAGTTCATTTATATTTAATGCATCATACAGCTTATTTGTGCTACATCTCTCCCTGAGCAGGATTATGAATTCCTGTATGCTGGAGTGGTATCTTTTAGAAACATACCTCAGATACATTTAAAAGGCCTTATGGAATGGTGCAATGGTCAGGTATTCATTGGTAGGGGCTCTTTTTAAAGGATTTTGAAGACAAATTAAAAAAAACTGTGAAAGCTAGCTTTCACCCCAGTGCTCTTTCCTGAAATTTAACTGGGGCACCTGATGGAAGCATGGAGGCAGGCCCATCCAACCTGGCCTTGAGCACCTCCAGGGATGGGGCATCCACAATCTCTCTGGGCAGCCTGTGCCAGTACCTCACCCCTCACTGAGCAAATAATATCTTCCTAACATCTAGGAACTTTCTCTTCTCCAGGCTGAACTAGCTCAGCTCCCTCTGCCTTTCTTTATAGGAGAGGTACTCCAGCCCTCTGAGCATCTTCATAGCCTCCTCTGGACCCGCTCCAACAGCTCTGCATCCTTCCTGTACTGGGTGCCCCAGGCTGGACGTGGTACCGCAGAAGGAGCCTTACAAGGGCAGAGCAGAGGGGGACAAATCAGCACAAAATGCTAAATAAAGCTGAGAGTAAAGCAGAAATATTGATGTCAGCCCATCCGAATGTTTTACAACAACCATATTGTTTACAAAACATTTTTGCTGTCTTCCACTTCCTCCTCTTCTCTAACCAGAAGTACCCTGGTCTCCTAGGAGGTGTTTCTTACAGATCTAATTTCGTAGCAGAAATTCATCACGTAGCAGTGCAGTGCTGTGATTTACCCAGTAGGACACCTGCTCGCTGGGAGATGGGTGTTAGCATCCCTGCGACTGTGTGAATTAAAATACACTAGCAGCCAGTACTTGTTTGTTAGTTATGGGAAGGCAATTAAGATACTAATTGGAAAGGAGATGCATAAATTTGACTGACGTGAGTAGGAAATGCCTGAGGAAGCTGACAATCCATCTCTACAATGTTGTTCCTCAGAATTTCTAATTAGAGATAGCAATTTGGTTCTTTTAATTTTCTTCCACATGCACTCCAAGCAACAAGAAGCCAATTAACTTCCTTATTGGATCTGTACATTACTATGTACAGAACACAGTGATAGGAGACGTTTCTATTTGAATTCTTGGCTTCTGGCCTTTAATAGGAAATCAGATATTTGCAGTTTATTAGACTGTTAGAGAGTAATAGGAATGCAAATTTTTATCTTTTATTTCCATCAGAAAGGAAATCCTAGACCTTTATAGCTCTAGAAGTGTTTGGTACCGTGCTTGTGATTTCTCAGCAATTTTATAAACCCTGATAAGAGTGCACGTTAATTAAGTTCAGATGAAGGAAACCTCTTTGCAGTTAATCTTTGAAACCCAACTGCTACTGCACACGTACGACTCTCCTTGGCTAGGAGTAGGTATTTAACCAGGATTTCATTTTAGGGAAAGGAAACATGTAAGCTTTAGTCAGAGCACTGTACATACATACAGAAAGTGAGCTTTAAATGAAATTAAATTGTTTGATGTACCTGGGGATGATTAATATATTTAACTTTTCTCTGCCTGATTTTCTTGTCTTTAGATAGGACTTATTTATCAGGGAAAGTTACACAGAGATATAAGCTAGTCTTATGGGGACTTATTTCTCAGGAAAAGTTATCCTAAGATAGAAGCTAAAGTCTTATGGTGATGCTAACCGCTTGGTTAGGTGTTGTCCTAATGAAGAGAAATACTGAAATGAGTCTGGGAGGGAGAGGGTAGGGAGAAGAAAGATGCAGGTCCTTCTTAGAATGGACGTTACTTGACTCTGAGCCCTGTTTATACTTCTTTGTCTATCAGTTCTTCCTTCATGGTACCCAATTCAGATTGGATATTAGGAAAAATTTCTTCTCAGGAAGAGTGATAAAGCACTGGCACAGGCTGCCCAGGGAGGTGCTGGCATCACTGTCCCCGGAGGTGATCAAGAACCATGGAGATGTGGCACTGAGGGACGTGGTCACTGGGCATGGTAGGGGTGCTCTGGTGGTTGGACTAGGTGATCTTAGTGGCCTTTCCGACATTAACAATTCTATGATTCAGCTTGGAGAAGAGAAAGCTCTGGGGAGACCTCACTGTGGCTTTCCAGTACTTGAAAAAGGAGCTCACAAGCAGGAGTGGGGCTGACTTTTTACACAGTCTGATAGTAACAGGACAAGGGGGAATAGCTTTAAATTAAAAGAGGGGATATTTGTGTTAGATGTTAGGAGGGAACTCTTTACTCAGAGGGTGGTGAGTCACTGGCACTGCTGCCCAGAGAGCTGTGGATGCCCCATACCTGGAGGTGCTCAAGGCCGGATTGGATGGGGCCCTAGGCAGCCTGATCCGGTGGGGGGCAACCAGCCCACAGCAGGGGGTTGGAATTGGATGATCTTTAAGATTCCTTCCGACCTTATTCATTCTATAAATCTGTGATTCTATGAATTTATGTCTTGGCACTGTCTGGGTGTAGGTTTATGGTGCTATAAACCCCAGTCACCTCTCACCATGGCCTCATGTGGTGCTGCCTCTGCTCTATCATGCAGAAGAAGGAAGATATTGTCTACCACCACCATGAGAGCTGCTTCAAGGCCTGTCCCCCATCTCAGCCAGAGATAAGGCAGCAGGTCAGTCAGTAGTTCAGCTTGTGGACCAGGAGTATGCGCTGACTTAACGTAATTCAAGGGGGATTTAGAATAGGTGAAACCACCCTTTTTTGACTTATGTTAATTAGCATGACTGCAGTGAGCACAGACATTGCCCTCATTAAGTTCCCTGGAACTAATTTTGCTAAAGGAGTATTTGCCCCTTTCTTGGCCAGTAGTAGCTGTGTATCAGTTAGCTCTGCTTCCAGCATGCTGGTTTCTTGTTGGGAATGCTGAATGTCCACACTGGCGTTCTGATAATTTAAACCATCCTCTGTCTAGTGCTGCTGGATGAATTTGAAGAAGTACTACATCACCTGCCTAAAACTGCTGCATTTCAGGTGTAATTGAACAATTTCTGCTTAACCGCATCCTCCTGATGAACCTAGGTAGAAAACCTAGAAACTTAGGCTGCATTACATGGCTTGACATAACAGTATTGAGAGTGCTGATTGTTGGGATTGCTAACATTGTCCTACAACTTATTTGTATTTATTGCTGTCCTCTAACCAGTGGGATGGTGAGAAGTAAACTTTCATACTGTGTATATGCTGAACTGCAATATGTTCTGCAAAGCACAACGTTGTATGCACAGCGTCGCTCTGCGATGCAATAGCTCTGTGCTACTGAACATTATCTTGTTAGCTAGAGGGAGCTCTTTGTCTAACATACCTGCTTTTTCAGCCCTGTTTTTCTCATCCTTAAACAGCAATTTCAATATCACCAGTCTGTCACAACTGTTCTTTTCCAAACTTTAAAATGGCATTTAAAGTTATGGAATAGGTTTTTTGTGTAAGAAACAGATTTTATGCTGATTCTGCTTCTCTCATTTCCAGGAAAAGTTTGATCATCCCAGTACGGGAATCTTTGCACTTCTCTTGAGAAGAATTCTTGCTGCAGGAGGCGCTGAGCAGCTGCTGTGTGCTGGCTTCTTGTATGAGCATGGATTTTAGACCCAAAGGGCTGCTCTCTTAGGTGAGTGCTCTAGGTTTGACACCAGCCTGGCTTACACAGGAGCTGTCCAGATGGGAAGGTGTTGTCAGCAATCAGGGACTGGCAACACCATGCTCTGCTTGCAGGATCCCTACCTCCTTTATAAGCAATGTAATTGATGTTAATGAACCAGCTTTAGGTGCTGAAGAAAAGCCTGAAAATACAATGTGCTAAGGCAAGGAACTCAATACCTGTTTGAAAAATCTTTTCAGTATCTGATGCCGGCAGGGCTGTACCCAAGTGGTGTTTTGTAGCCAGAAACATGCTTGCTTACAAGATGGCACTAAACAATGTCCCTCAGTGCCACATTTCCATGGTTCTTGAACACCTCCAGAGACAGTGACTTCACCACCTCCCTGGGCAGCCTGTGCCAGTGCATTATCATTCTTCCTGGGAAGAAATTTTTCCTAATATTCAACCTGAACCTCCCCTGGTGCAACTTAAAGCCATTACCTCTTATCCTATCAATTGGTTTGTTCTGTAAGAAAGCAAGTTGAAAACAGCATTTTCTTTCTTACCTGCAGTCACAGATGCTCCAAATGACAAGTGCTACTGAGGTCACTTCCAATCTTGAACTGCAGAAATGCTCTGCCTGGTAACATACATTGACTTTCACTCCTCTCGTTGTGGACATAGCTGCCAGGAGCTGTGGGCAGACTGGCAGCAGCCAGAGGAAGCTCTGCTATAGGGAAGGTTGTGACAGCACTCATCACAGCTGCACCTGCAGATTGTATGTTTAGGAGCACATTTGCAGGGGACAGGATAAGAAGAATATAG
Source organism: Numida meleagris (assembly GCF_002078875.1). Lineage (NCBI taxonomy): Eukaryota > Metazoa > Chordata > Aves > Galliformes > Numididae > Numida > Numida meleagris. The sequence continues at coordinate 6,131,123 of NC_034410.1, forward strand.
GATGGTGTGATCAGCACCAGACACTGATGCACGTTCATCTGATCAGGACACAGTTCTGAAGCTGCACAGCCCACCCACTTCTATCATGATACATCTGGCCCTATGAATGGTCAAGGGGATTCCCACTACTACTATAATTATTTTCTGGACTTGGAAAGTTACTGCTTCACAGCCCAAGATTTAATCTCTCTGAAATTCCCAGGTCTGGGACATCTGCCATTAAAAAATCCTTGGCCGAAAGGAACCTGCCAGTAAATGTTTCCAGGCCAGGATGTGAATCTGCTAAATTTTTTGTCTATGAGGTAAATAAGTAGTTCTGGGTGAAACTTTTAGAATGCAGTTGTTGAGAGATACAAGCCAAGTGTTTAGCCAGTTAGTCTCAGAGCTGAATACTGGAACTAGACTGCACCTGCTGGCTCAGTGGAAGAAATGAAAATTGTATGGAGAATTATTTACTAACTGGCTTAGATACCAAAGCTTTTGGGGCTACGATGTAGGTGTCTACAAGAGAAGCAGATGTTTGGGCTCTCACAGCTGATGAAGATGTAGGCAAAATAGTCAGTGGAGTTTGTTTTGCGGTGAATTGAGTCATCTGTTGGACAGTTGATGGAATCTGTTAATGGATTCTCTATCAACTAGGTAGAGCGCTCACAGGCATCGTTTGATGGTTGGACTAGGTGATCTTAGTGATCTTTTCAAATTTAATGATTCTGTGAATTAAGACAGACACATGGTCACCTGGCATCTGTGACTACAGGTAGTCACGTAAGTATGAGTTCATTTAATTGAGACCTGAATCCTGCTATAAATGAACAGAAAAGACAACCTAGAAAGACTGCGGTAAACAGCCTAAAGATGAAAAGATTGAAGAGGAGTGGTGCTAGTCTTCAAATACACAGAGGAGTTGATGTTTTCCATGTCTCTGGGGAATAAGATGAGAAACATCCCCTTATTTACAACAAGGAGGATTTAAGATCAGCATCATGAAAAAATTAGTGATGAAACACAGAATAGATTTACTGAGAAGAATGTAGAGCTGACAACATTGGAGGTATTTATTAACAAATTGCAAACAAATATCTGTCAGAGAAGATTGGCTTAAATCCCTTCCAGTTCAGCGACTAAAATTTAAGGTCACTTCACCATTGTAACATAGTTGAATGTCAGTGCATAAAGTACTACACAGATCATAGCTTTATTTAGAGGGGCAGTCCCTGCCCTGCTGCTGGAGTTGTCTCCTGGCTGGGGTGGTCCCCATTTACAACTTACTGACCATGCTTTCTTTTTCCCAAAGAGATGCTGATATGACAACAAAAAAGATAAGCTCTCTGGAACAATGCAAAAGGCTTAAGCTACTTAGAAAACAAAGTGTAACTCATCTTTAAAAGCAAGTGGTATGAACATCTCTGGTAGCATTTTGGCTGTTAAAAGGAATCCCATTCTCCATTTTGAAGATATAGTCTATCGTGTCACTCAGAAGAAGCTTATGAAGCTGCAGGAGTCCTAGCGAAACCTGTGTGGTCTACTATGACACACACCTTTTGTGCACAGCCTTGGGGCTGAGAATTTGCAATAGTCACGTAAGAAATGCTCGGATACCAGATTTTCCTGGCAAAGAAAATAAAGAGAAATAGAATCTTCAAAGGCATTTGACATAAAGTCATTTAAGCCTTGTGAACTGCTGAAACAGCATGTCTGGTTGGGGCTATCTACTGTAGCTATTACAAATATAAAGCAGTACATTACTGTGGCCGTGTTATCTCTGACAAGATTAAGAGCTTTCCTGTCATAGAGAATTTTCCAATAAAGACTTCATCGCCTGTCCCCCACATACAAAATGATAAGTGACCCTGATATTTCTCAGCTCCACTTTATCAATAGAAATTGTTCTGCTTGGATTATTTCTGTCTCCTAATGAAGCGACATTTTGCGATCTGTCAGTCAGTCCTGGAATTGAGAAAGATGTACAAACTCGTATCCATGTCCTTAAAGAAGCAGATATATACCACGGACTGAAATATGCTGTGCTGTGCATTTAATCTGTTTTACTCATAAAAGGATAAATCACCCATTAAAAATAATTACTGAGGTAAGGGAATAGATTATTTGATGAACCACATTGCTCACTGTGAATCACGCCAACACTTGCTGAAACAGGAATATGATGATATGGAATTGGAGACATCAAAACTGATTTAGGAAGAGACACTGGCAATGTTAAATCAAAATTACTGCTTATAGAGCAGAATGTATGCTCTGCTGGATATAGACACTCTGAGAACCGCACGGGGTCCAATGAATATTAAAATACTCAGTACCACATGTGAAAAATGCAGCAGAAAACTCCAAAATATGCACATGGACCTGAACTGATGGGAATGGCTGCTGCACCGAAGCCTGCCTTTGTGATCTTTTCATCGTGCAGTCAACCTTGTGATGAGCCCTCCGTGGTAAATTGAGCCCAACACAACCAGAGCAGTTGTGCTTTCTATGTTGGCACAGGAGAGCAAGCCCAGAATAAATTACCCATTGGCCTCTTTGTAGCTCAAGAAGATCATGATTGCTGAGGCAGCTTTTCAGGGCTTCTAGTGAACTCTGGGTGTTGTTTTAAGAATACTTCTAGCAATGGAAGGGGCTTGGAGGATGCTGGAAATCATCTGTGGCCACAAAAGTAGGAGCTTGAAATATAGAGGTGCTGCTGCTGGTGGCTGATGGACACTGCAACCTGGGTTACACCTCCACCAGGAGCAGCCCAAGCTGTGTCTTAGTCTCCAAGCAGGAAGGAAAAAACACTGCACAGGAAAAACCCATGGTTTAGAGTGTGGAATTAGCTGTCTAAACTGAGGTGTGGAGTAAAACAAAGAGCCAAGAAAATGGAACAGAGAGCTGTAATAGGAGAATTGACACTATGGCAAGGAGAAGAGATTGATTCCCTCTGCCCAAAGAAAGATCCACAAGTTCTTAGCCCACTGGCTTTACTTATGGCTGTGGACTACTCAAAAAGCAAGACCAGAGACTCAGAAAGTCTATGTCAGCCTGCAGCCATTGGTGCCACTAAAGAGGTGCAGCTGCTTTCATAGGTGACAGAGCTTTCATTGCCCATTATAACGTCAAGTGTGCTGGATTTATGATGCAATGTGTTTATTTTAATGTGCGGTGTCTACATCTCACCAGCCACATGTATTTCAATCTTTAATGTAGCCATCTCATTGTATTATAGCACCATTGCATATTTACTCACAGTCTCTGTGAATGCAGAATTGCACAGTATCTCATGGCATTTTACTAATTAAATAGATTGTGTGTTTTGCTGGCAGTGTGTTGTGAACATTAACTTCAGAAAGCTTTTTCATTTGTCACTGTCTCATTCCTTGGCATTATGATTACTGCAGTTTTATATGTGATAGGACTTTACAGCAAGTTAGACTGTACATCAGAAATTCCCACCTGCAGCAATCTGCTGCACGAGATAGAAGTTTAATGGGTTTTATGATGTTCACTCACACTCTCTTCATCAGCACTTCCTCTCTCCTCTTCACCAGTCGTTTTATTTGTGTTGTTCCCTGTTCCATTTGGACTGTGGGGAGTGAGCAGAGTTCCTTTTTGATTTCCTGCTTTAGCCTTGACTCTGAAACATTCTTTCTTATCAGGAAGCTGAGGCTCTTGGGTGGTGCTTCAAATAGGCTGGGATGCACATGGCTACAAAGGGGATATGTGCTCTAACACTGCTATCAGCAGACCTCTGCCTGTTAGGGTGTGGAAGAAACTACTCCATCCACAAAGCCCCAGCCTGTTGGCACCACCCTGACAGGAGGTGAGGCATAAAACCACCCGTACAGGCACTTCTGCCAATGAGTGAGGTTGATCTAGCAGTTTATGAATCCCAGTGTTGGTTTTAGGATTGGTGCTGCTGTTGTAATGCAGTGGTGTTGTGTCCGTTTTATACAGCAGGAAAGCTCTGTCCATCAGTCTGAGGGTGTTCATCTCTGCTCATTTAGGATGTCAGTATCACAAAAATCTGCCTTGACTGTACTCCAGGATGGAAAAAGCATTCATCTTTAGAAAACCAGATGTACAATAGTCCTAATTTCAGAAACTACTGTTGGAATTCAGCTTGTGCTCAATTAAGGGATAGAAAAACTCTTTGTTCATGATGTCTGCATGTGAGCCAGGTGCCTGAGCTTCCATCTCAATCCATGAAGATCCAGTCAATTGAGCCAGTGGAGTCCAGAGAGCTGTTCAGTTCTGCGAAAATGAAGGGTGAGCCGAATGCTCTCTGGATGTCATTAACTATATGAATCATGTCTGGGACATAACAGGAGCTCAGAGATGTGCATGCCATGCCAGTTCTGCAGGCTTAGTGCACCTGGGTGACCATTCTTAGCTGCATCTCCAGGGACAACCCTTCTCCTACAGTCTGATGAAGATGCCCTTCTTCCTTCTCCCGGTGGCCATGTCACTTGATGATATGCCTGCTCAGCACCCTGGCCTTTGACATATTTTATGTTCATTAAGTTCTTTTTCTTTAAGGTAGGGAGCTGCCCTTGCAAATTATATTATTTGAATTGATTTTTTCTCAGGCAAAATAAGATCAATCAAATCATATGGCTAATAAAATTGATAAAGAACCAATAAAAGCCCAGTGACGCACCATCTGGCACGCTGAAGAGGAAAGACAAGAAAACCAAACCACTGCTGAAATCTTAACCTTCTTTATCACATTAGAAGCTCATTCACACTTCATAATAGCCCAATATTTCATTTCAGCTACTGAGATTAATGCCAAAGAATACATAATCACACAATAATTCTCTGTATCTTTCTATACAGATGCATTGAATGGAGTCATCAAAATAAACAGATCAGCCATTTCTTCCCCCCCCACCATATTCACTGACAGTGCATCAGCAATAACCGAGACAGAACGTCTGCAGGAATAGTGGATCTTACTGTTAAACAAAAGGCATCCGGAAAGAGCAGATTTTCCAAAGCAACAAAGTTCTTTAGGAGCAGAGCTTTTGTTAAAATCCACAAAATTTCAGCCTGTAACTCATGCAGCCTCTTGTTCTCAACCCATCAATGCACTTTTGAAATATTCATGTGACCCTGCCAAGAAGGACGTTATCACAGAATGTAAAATTGAGACTTGGGTGCAGATCTGATGGGATGGCACCCCATTTCAGCCCATGGAGTTGTATCTTGCCAAAGGCTGAGTTGGGATTTTGGTCTCCAGAAGGAAATTGTGAGTCACTCAGGGGTTCTTGATGCTCCTTGCACTCAGCAGTCACATCTATAACATGAGTGACCTTTTAGAAACTCTGTGTGAACACATCCTTAGTATGAATCACAACCCTGATGCAGCCTGAAAATGTGGGATTTTCTAAAAAGTATTGATAAGTTTTCAAGTAGTCATCCCAGGCAGGGTTTTTATAGATTGTTAAAGGCTCCGTTCCACCTGTCCTGGTGCTGACCATTCCTCTAGTAATGCAGGGTATCTTGTACCACCACCTGATGTATTGCAAGCTGTTCACAACCCAGGTGGCAGGTTTCAGCCATCTGTCACCTCAAGTTCTAATCAGGGTGCTGCTCTACTCATGATGTGTTGGTGTAATACATCTGCACAGGGACACAGGTGAGAATTGCATACTGACACAGCAGGAAAATGCCTATGCTCTGTGTGTTTATAGATGTGTGGATGTATGCACATATAGCTGTGTGCTGTTGCTATTTTGGCTTTGGATTAAAATTGTATTGATGTTTATGGTGTAGACATTTCTTTCTTGAAATGCTTGATTACAAAGCAACCCTTGATGCATCTGCCCTGGGGAATGAGATGAATTTGGACCGTTTATAAAACCTCACAATAAATACCAACTGTCTTAAAAGGATGACTTACCAGGAGATCTCAGTCAGTGGATTTACTGGAGAATTTACTTGAGGTCAAACATTGGGTGCTGCTCAGTGCAATGCATTTGTTACTGATCTAAAAGAAAAGACCAGCTCATAACTAGCAAGGTTGGAGCAATAACCGGCAATGGTGAGTAATGGTAAGGACAGTTATACATCCTGTTGTGAGCTGGAATGATTTAAATAGAAAGTAATTCTAATGCAACCAATTGCCAATGTATTCTTCTGGGAAGTGGAGCTGCGCAGCACTTACAGGATATGGGACTGCCTCCTGGAAGCCATTGACAGGATGGGAGGTTGTGGTCAATAAACATGGCGCCATGGTTGTGCAATATGACAGTGTGCTGAGAGGTAATGGGAGCCCAGATGCGTAGCCAGGGGAAAATTAAGTAAAAGGAGGGAAGTTCTCTTAGAGCTGTTTGCTGCAATAGCGTGTCCCTTTGTCTGAAGTGATTCTGGGGTCTGAATTACTGCACAAAGCAGTGATTACTACTAGAATACTTACATTTTTCAGAATTACCCAAGTTTAGGAAAACAGTAAAAGCATAGTGAGGTCTGGTGTCTGGAACTTCCAATTGGGCATATTCAGGGTAAAAATGCAAAGTAACTTTATGAGATAAGAGCTCTGATAATAATGAACTAAGGATCTTGTGATTTCTCCTACACTGATGGGTTTCTCTAGGTAAGTTATGCTCAATGCGAGCAGAAGTTATGCAGGAGTTACCTGGTGAAATGTTACGCCCTATGTTATGGTGCTGTCATACTCACAGATCATAATGTTCCCTTCTGGCATTACAAATATATCAGCCTGAGAAATGCATGACCAAAGGGCAAATGTGTGGTACAGAAACTGCATTCTTAAAAGGATAAAGCTATCCGGGTCATCTCCTGGGGAGACAGGCTGTGTTAGGCTGGGGAGATGGCAGAGGTGAGAGCTGACCTTTGGCTTGTTCACATTGACTGGAATTGCAAATTCATTTTCTTTGCAAAACTACACCTGCTCCTGCCAGTCCCAGGAAGCCTTGCTTCTGCTAAGTTCTGCTATAGCCAGTGCTAGCGCCAGACTTGCAGAAGGGCTAGATTTGATGCTAGAAGTGTAGTGGAGGAAGGCTATTTGGGTGGCTGCTGAGCAGAACAAGCGTGTTCACACCCTATTCAAGCAACATTTCAGCAATCCTTATTCAACACTGTGCCATCCTCTGTTGGCAATATTCCTCTTAATGCAGCCCAGAATACCACTGACTTCCATCAGCAAGGCCACATGACTTGTTCGTATTCAACTTGGTGTCCACCAGGATACTCAGATCTTTTTCTGCCAAGTTCCTCTCCAGCTGGGTGTCCCCCAGCACGTGTTGGTTCCCGGGGCTGCTCCTTCCCAAGTGTGGGGCTTGATGCTTGCCTTCCTTTGGGACACCTCTACAGACCAGGGTTTGTGTGACAGCAGCCCCCTTAACTCGCACTGGTATTTGGTGATCAGTGGGCTAGGGACGCGAGTACCTAGGAGAGTTCCTAGAATTCATGAGGTGCCAAAATGTCTTGAGCCCCTAAGGCAAGGTGAGATTGGAAGACCATTGCTTGGGTTATCCCATCTGTTGTCTTATCTACACATTGCAGCTGATTTCAGACTTGCTAAATCATAGCAGCTCTCTGCAGCTGAGCAGAGCTGTGTTCTCAGGGCTGTTGTGTTGTCACATCAACAATTAAGCAGGCATTTTTCAGATGAGCAATACCAGATCATGTGGGAAGACTGAAAGGTGTAGTGAATAAAAAGAACAACGCAACGGGGATGAAAAATTGTTGTGGTGAAACTAATTGCAAAGCAGTGGGAAGTGTAAAGCTCCAGTCAAAAAATCAGGTAGGAAAAAGCTTGATAGATGAAGAAAAAAATGCAAAGTACAGTAACAAATGCAATTTCAGTGGGAAGTTTTATGAGGAATTATTGCCCTAAGGAAAAGAATCAGAGTCTGTAAGAAACAGCCAATAAAGCAGAAAGTAAGTAGGTTATTATTTGAAGAGTTTAAGGTTTAGGAGCAACATCTGTGATCGTCCTCCAATATCAGTACAGATCTGAGTGCTATTATTCCCTTGGGTAACCTTGAAATACCTCTAGGGCTTCTCCGGCCTGCAAAATGAAGCCAGCACTAGCCTGCCCTGTTGATGAAATGATTGCAGGTCCTTCTCCATAATTCAAGAACATGGGACAGTGAAAAACTCAGAGATAGAAAATTTGAACCTGAAGGCTGAATGAATTTGATGAATACTTGTGAAATGTATTGCTCTGGGCTGTCATGGTGCCCATCACATTGAAATAAGTGATTGAAAAAATAGTAAAAATGAAAAAGGCTACACTATATAGACAGGTTGACATTACAGCTCAGCTTGCCTGGCCTATTGAGCTGCTATGGGCAGTGTGTACCAGTATTTTTTCAGCTACTGGGCTCATGAAGGCATCAATACAAGTAGCATCTCCTGCAGGATTCATAGGTAACATTCCCATCACTGTGACTGCTTGACAATTCTCAGTGTTAGAATGTCATATGAAATTGGCATAACTTTTTCCAGACTTTAATATTTATAGATAAACTTTCACTGATGGACAGCTCAAGGAGAGTGAGTTGGTGATTTCTCTTTTCCTCAGCTTGTATCTCAACCATGCCCAGCTCGGGCATTAACTACACTGAATGAACATGAGAATAACCGTAAGAGTTCAGAACAAAGGTTCGTCCATGCCTGTGTTTGACACAGTCAGTAAAGGTTGTATGGTAAAAATATAGAACAAAAGTACAAGTAAACAACATGAACTCTTTAATGCCAGCTGTCTACAGCTTTGCTATAAGTATATACTTTTTAATTTTGTGGTTTATTCTCTTACCTTCACAAGCACAGATCATGGTCTGAAGTCAGTAGCCATGCTCTAGATTTAGGTGAGAAAATCTGATGTTTTCTTTGGACTGAGATCAGTGAAAAGCCCTTCTTAGGCCAGCCTGCCACACTGGTTAAATGCCCTATCTGCAGAAATAATCCAGATTTGGAGATCTTCAGTGGTTAGGTATAGAGACAACTAAAGACTAGACAGGATTGAGTGGCTCTCTGGGAATTGAGAGACATTGATGTCACATTCTGCAAGAGTAAAGGTAGTCCTGTTTGGCTTTCTAGGAATTACGTTTCACTAATAAGTAAACTATTGGTACCGAATTTTCTTGGAAAACTCTAAAAGACACCTGATGATGTTTCAGAGAAAATCAGAATTGATCACATAACAAAGCTGATGTACTAAAGCAAATGAAATTTTGGCCAGCAAATGCTTGAGGCTCAGCTAATCAGTCGTTTAAAGCCAAGAGTGTTTATTCTTTTCATTACTGTATACACAATAAAACTTGCTATAAATTGTGCTGGTTGTATATGGTTAGATTATTTATGGGACTGATAGCCACATAGACTAGAATTACATTACCGTAGGTTATTGGATTGCATATCATGTCTTGCTGAATATTAATATCATTTGGTTTAAATGCAAATGCTAAAGTAAGGGATAGTTTTTGCTTTAGGGCTGTGGATTAGTTATTCAAGATGATCATACTATTAACTGTGCAGGAAAGATAAATTGGTTAAAGGAAAAACTTGACATCTTATCAATTTTTTTTCTATGTAGGGGTGTTAGTGGAAAAAAAATGCTTGCTACAGCAGTTTCCTTTTAGTTTCTTAATCATGTGTTAAGTAAGTCCGTGCTTTGAGTTTAATACGGAATTTTAAAGTGCTTAGAGCTGATGAAACTTGAGAAATTGCTGCTCGTAGGGCTGATGTTTGCACTAGGTTTCCATGCAAAGGGTTCTGCTGAATAATGACAGAGAAGATCACGGGAGGAACCCAGCTGGACCCCTCGCAACTCTGTGCTATGCCTGACATGACTTTGTAAAGAAGCTGCAGCTTCTGGTCCCAGGGAGCAGTGATGTTTGATGACTCAGAAACTTATGAGACAGCAAACTGGGGAGACTGGAAAGTAGGACAGAGAGAAAAATGAAATGAGAAGCAATTCAGAGAAGAAAAAGCTGGCACAAAACATGGGTTCAGTGGAGTGACCAAGAACATAAGGAGTAGTAGGAAAGGGATCGAAGTGAGACCACTGGTAATGTTGGAGGGAGCCGTGGGAGAAGAAGGCATCTCCTCTGCCCTGCCCAAGCTGGTATGCATGTTTTCTAGTCTCTCCAGGCAGCTTATAGCTGGGAGGCACTGATGGACTAGATAGAATCCAAGAACAGGTAATAATAGGGGCTATATGACAGAATTTATGAAGAAAATTTAAGCACCAAATGTGCACAGTTTGTCTCTGTGGCAGTCTGACATTAGAGCAGTGTCAATACAGATGAGAAGGAAGAGGTGTCATTTAACATAAAAGAAGGATGCTGTTTGTGAGAGCTTTTACCCCAGTTTGTTTATTCTTCAAGCAAGTCCACACATCAGTTGAGGTTAAACTCAACCCCTCCTTCATGCCTGACTGCTACTGAGATGTCCTCCCTCAGATTGTGCCCTATCTTTCCTCCATGGAAGCCATTTTGGCTTCCATCTTGGCACAAAGATGACAAAGGGCCTGGAGCATTTCCAGTATAAGGAAAGGCTGAGTAACTTGGGTCTGTTCTGCCTGGGGAAAAAAAGACTGAAAGGGGATCTGATAAATGTTTATAAATACTGAAAGGGAGATGGGAGGCAAATGGATGAGGCCATGCTCTTCTCAGTGGTGTGTAGCATCAGGACAAGGAGTAATGGCCTAAAAATTGAACATAAGAAGTTCTCTACTAACATGCAGAAGAACTTTATGGTAAGGTTGACAGAGCACCGGAACAGGTTGCCCAGAGAGGTTGTGGAGTCTCCTTCTATGGAGATATTCAAGACCGATCTGAACAACTACCTGTACGACCTATTGTAGGTTACCTGTTTTAGCAGGTGGATTGGAGTTGAGGTCCCTTCCAACCCCTCTGATTCTGTGATTCTAAGTCACACCCAGGTTGGATGGAGGGAGAGCCATGTAGGAGTCAGCAAAACTTCCTGCCCATTTCTGTGGTCAATGCTGTGCTCAGTCCCAGCTCTCCTATAGCCCATAGCCCAGATGATGTTTAAGTTCTAGCTATTATCTCCAGTGCTCCAAGCAAAAGTTGCTCCTTGGGGTGATGGCACAGGATGACATGGGTACACTTGGCCTCAGCAACCAGCAAAATGGTCATGAAACTGCCAAACTTCAGGGAAAACTTTGGCCATCATCAAGCGGAAAGAAAAATCTGTCCACTAGAGTAGGACTGTCCTGCAATCCTGTGCCCCCTCTCTGTGCCTGCAGCCCTATTTCCAAACCTGTTGTTGCCTTGCTCAAGTATAACTGCAGCCTGAATGATCCTATGGCTCAGAGCAAGCCAGATGATGCTCAGCTATCATGAAAGTATCCAGAAGTAGTAATTTCCAGTTATTTCTTTGACTGCATTTTAATTATTGACAAGCAAACAGCCAGCATTGGATGGGGATGACTGCAGGGGGCTGTGGTGCCCAAAGGCATTCTGCAGTAGGGGGTTACATTTTATTAATGATCTGAGTTTCTGCCGAACTCATCACCACATATCATGAGTGCCAGGATCTAAAGTTAGAGACTATTTCAGTTAAGTACTTACACTTTATTTACATGAGACATTTCATATATTGCTGTTCAGAAAATACAGAAATGTACAGAGAAGATTTAAGGATGGGTTAAGTACTTCTGGATGGTTGACCCATTTCCTTCCTCACGTTGCAGAGTTATTTTTCTGCAGCTGGGCAAAAAATTAGCTCTTATATAGTCATAGCTACCTCAGAAAACTTCCCTTTTCATTGCCTGCCCTTCTGCCTCCCATTCCAGGAAAGAATTTTACGAGGGAGTTTGTAATTTTTTTTTGCAAAAGGAATGTTAGGATTTTTGTGTTCCTTTCCTAAGTGCTGATGTGCTCATTTTACTTTTCCGTGCACCAGACCAAGCAGTCAGAGACAGTTTAAATTCATAACTTCCCTCATAAAGTATCTTGTGAGACTTCAGCATCCTTTCTCGATACCAAATACACCTCCCACCACTCCTTATTATCCACCCTCAGAGTTACAGCTCAGCACATTCATGTTTAAATTTTGCCCTTAATAATGGTTTATTAAATTCAGAGATCCATCTGCCCATTTCAAGTTAATTTTCATCCTTCCTTCCCCTACTTTTGGAAAACTCTCTTTCTTCAGCCAGCTCCTAAACCATCCACTGTTCCCAGAACTCTTGGTAGGTTCCTGTGCCAAAGAAGATGCTGCTGCTGCTACAAGAGATAATGCCACCACCATTTTTTGGCAATGAGGAGGTTTTCCACAGGACTTCCATTTTTTTTCCCACCTCCTGCATTTGAGAGGATCCAAAATAAATAAATACAGCAGCTACTGTATGTTCAGTAGGTAACCTAAAAGCATGTCATGTCTTGAATTGCTCAGTAAGTATTGCAACAGGAGATGATGCTGACAGGGTGATCATTTCAGCTTGTCTTATCTGTGACCAAGACAGCTGGGGCTGGTTGGCAGAGGAAGCAGGGACAGAACTGTCAAACAGACCCATTCAGTATCAGCCTTGCACCTGGACAGCTTGCCTGGCTCCTGCTCTTTCTTTGAGCAGTGGGCAATTCCTCGCAAGGTGAATGCATGCAGATCAAAGAGGATCTAAAATACGTTTGCAGCTTACATCCATGCAGCTTGATTACAAAAACCAATCTCTTAAGCAGGATTTAGGGCTGAGATAAAAAGTTCTGTGGCTCCTTACTTTAAATTAACAAAGCAATCCTCAATGAAGGCAGTCTACTTTTTCCTGTTTTGTGTTCTGAGAAGAAATACATGGCTGATAAATTTATAGATGTTAACATGAACAAGTAATTGCAAATGAAATATTCACCACTCTCAATAAATTCCTTCTGCTCATATTTAGCTGTCTACCAAAAGTCTTGCAAAATATCCAGTATTGACTCCTTTTCATTCGTTTGGTGTAATCAGCAAACTTGTTGAAGGTGCACTTAATCCCATCATCTATGTCTTCGTTAAAGATGTTAAAGTGTACTGGTCTCAAGATGGACTCCTGGGGGACACCAGTCATGGGTGGCCTCCACCTCAATATAGAGTCATTGACAGTGACCCTCTGGCTATGACCATCCAACCAATTACTTACCCACTGAATATTTCAGCCTTCAAATCCATATCTCTCCAACTTAGAGATTAGGATGTGGTGCAGGACCATGTCAAAGGCCTTGCAGAAGTCCAGGGAGACAACATCAGTTTGTTCTCCTTTGTCCACGGAAGCCATCTACTTATACCCTCCTCATCTTCAGTGGTGTCTACCATGATCAGAAGCAGATGATCTGTAGAAGATCTAGAAGATGTAGACTTCTCGGTATCTGATAGCCCTCCTCTTCTTCAGAAGCATGGGATATGCATTTCTCACTTAGTCAACCCTCTCTGGAATGGTAGTTTTTTTCTCCCTGTCAGAGCTCCCCATGACCCTCCTGAGTGGGTGCTATAGGAAATATGAGTTTAATCTATACTTCTAGCTTGAGACAGAGAGCAGGAAAGAGTTGAACAGTCATTCAGTTTTGTGAGTTAAGGTAATATGCTGTACATATATTGCAACTTAGTCTTAATATAATCAGCTATTAATGATAATTTGTTTATTTCTACCAATTCTTGTATAAGAGGCTAAGTGCAATGCAAATCATTAGTGATCATGTTTTATATTAGTTTAGGTAAAGGAGAAGAGGTAAAGCACTTAATTGATCTACAGGCTTAGTAATAGCAAATTGGGGAAGCAGACAAAGAAATTCCCAGGAGAATTTGTGCTCAACTTGCTACTTTACCTAGTTCCTTATGCTGGTAATAGACTCCAAATAAAGTAAAATAATGCTTAATAAAACTTAGCTTGGAAAAGTAATTTACTCAGGCTATTGATTTAATTAACTTGAGTCCATTTGTTTAAGCACTATTTTTGTTTTAAATGCACAGAACAGAACCTATGGAAGAGTGTTCTCACTGCAGTTGAGTACTATATACTAAGGTTATGGAGAAAAAGTAAATTTTCTCCTTGATTGTGCTCTGCTGAAAATCTAGGCACTACTGGCATGCTAAAATAACCAGTCAATGACTTCTAGATGTGGTTTAAAACTAGGTCTGATGTCAGTGCACTGGGAGTCCTTTTCTTGCATGGTTTGGTGGAACATGTATTTCTAGAAGGGAGAGTTGGCATCTTTCTTGAAGCCATATCAGAGAGGAAACAAAAAAGCAATTAGGGGATGGCTGGTGCCATATTTATTGTGTGCAAATCTTTCTCAGTGCTGCTGAGAATGAGAATAAATAAAAGGAACAGCTCTTAAATAATTAAGAATCATATTAATTAAATATTTTTGAAGTAAGGAAGTGCTAGGGTCTGGAAAGCTTTGTTTTTGTTATTTAATAATTTCAAAAAAGAGCCTGAAGTCTAGCCAAGCAAGATTTTTACTGCTATAATGAAAATAATCATAAAATCCATAATGTGTCCCCTTCCTCCCTACCATCTCTTTTTTGAGCTGTCTACCATGCACTTGGCCAGCTGCTGCAACATAGTGATCCTTTTAAATCTGGGCCATACATTTTGTAATTGGCAGAAATCAGTGAGGTTAAGGTAGCTTTGCTGAATTAGCTTTTTTAGGCTCAATATGAGTAAGAAAATTAAAAGTCCAAACTTTTCAGCTGAGGAATTAATTCAGCAAATTCTTCCTTTAGTCACAATCAAACCATATTTCTATTAAAACTTTTTCAGCACTTGATTGCACATGTTATAGGAGCTACACAAAATGATTAGGTGTTAGTTGCCTTTTTCCCTTTCCTTTTCCTATGACCCTTAAATCTGTACAACATCCATTAAATGCAACTAACCACAATTCCTGTATTTAATCTTAAAATGTAATTAAAACAAAGAAGTGTGAAATGAAAAGTAATCAGACAGAAAATATGGACTCCAGTTAGAGCACTTCTTTCCTTTCTTTTGGGAATATCAAATGATCTGGTTGTATAACTTGGACCAGTACAGTCTAATCAAAGTACTGCTGCAAACCTAAATGAATTTTTGAGAAGAAGAAAGAGATGCCAACTATAGATTATCCACTGTGTAGAGGACACAAAGCTGCAGAAGTCTTCCTTGGTGTTAAGCCAAGTTCACAGATAGAAGAGGATGAGCCTGTGCTGGAAGTCCAAGGACCTCCACCACTCTTCAGTGGAGGCAGCAAATGCCATTCTGCCAATTTTGGTTACCCCTCTGTAATTGCTGAGTCAGAAAAGGCAGTGATGGTCATGCACCAATAACCAAAGAAACAGCAGAAATGTCTGGTTTGGCATCTTTCTCAGATCAGATCTTAGCCATGTTCTCATTTGGATTCCTCATCTGATCTTCTCTGCAGAGGCTTTGTAATCATTAAACAGATAGTTTAATTCTTAATCCTTCCTAGCCAGAGTTCCTAGCCTAGGAAACAGAAAAAGAAGGGACAGGAACAGACTAAACAAAGTGTAGCTGAAACCCCAAGTGTATTTTTGAGAAGAAAAAAGAGATGCAATCTATAAATTATCCTCTGTATAGTGGAAAGGAAAAGGAAGGAAAGGGAAAGGAAGTAAAGGAAAAAGGAAAGGAAAGGAAAAGAAGAAAGGGAAGGGAAGGGAAGGGAAGGGAAGGGAAGGGAAGGGAAGGGAA